>NW_027365625.1:0-101655 GCF_046119375.1 Phyllobates terribilis | reverse complement strand
AAACATTTCTGGTATATGAAAAACATGTTTTTCAATGGCAAAAATCAATGAATATTGTAAATGCACAAACAGTAATATCTCCACATTGCAAGGTGCAATTCTGAAATTTTTTGCTTTTTCCTGCTAATCCTAGCATGATAAAGAAGATTCAAAGAGAGTGAGATGCCAGCTCCTTTCATTCAGTCAGTAGCTTCAAACATTTCTGGTATATGAAAAACATGTTTTTCAATGGCAAAAATCAATGAATATTGTAAATGCACAAACAGTAATATCTCCACAATGCAAGGTGCAATTCTGAAATTTTTTGCTTTTTCCTGCTAATCCTAGCATGATAAAGAAGATTCAAAGAGAGTGAGATGCCAGCTCCTTTCATTCAGTCAGTAGCTTCAAACATTTCTGGACGTTTTTCAATGGCAAAAATCAATGAATATTGTAAATGCACAAACAGTAATATCTCCACATTGCAAGGTGCAATTCTGAAATTTTTTGCTTTTTCCTGCTAATCCTAGCATGATAAAGAAGATTCAAAGAGAGTGAGATGCCAGCTCCTTTCATTCAGTCAGTAGCTTCAAACATTTCTGGACGTTTTTCAATGGCAAAAATCAATGAATATTGTAAATGCACAAACAGTAATATCTCCACATTGCAAGGTGCAATTCTGAAATTTTTTGCTTTTTCCTGTTAATCCTAGCATGATAAAGAAGATTCAAAGAGAGTGAGATGCCAGCTCCTTTCATTCAGTCAGTAGCTTCAAACATTTCTGGTATATGAAAAACATGTTTTTCAATGGCAAAAATCAATGAATATTGTAAATGCACAAACAGTAATATCTCCACATTGCAAGGTGCAATTCTGAAATTTTTTGTTTTTTCCTGTTAATCCTAGCATGATAAAGAAGATTCAAAGAGAGTGAGATGCCAGCTCCTTTCATTCAGTCAGTAGCTTCAAACATTTCTGGTATATGAAAAACATGTTTTTCAATGGCAAAAATCAATGAATATTGTAAATGCACAAACAGTAATATCTCCACATTGCAAGGTGCAATTCTGAAATATTTTGCTTTTTCCTGCTAATCCTAGCATGATAAAGAAGATTCAAAGAGAGTGAGATGCCAGCTCCTTTCATTCAGTCAGTAGCTTCAAACATTTCTGGTATATGAAAAACATGTTTTTCAATGGCAAAAATCAATGAATATTGTAAATGCACAAACAGTAATATCTCCACATTGCAAGGTGCAATTCTGAAATTTTTTGCTTTTTCCTGCTAATCCTAGCATGATAAAGAAGATTCAAAGAGAGTGAGATGCCAGCTCCTTTCATTCAGTCAGTAGCTTCAAACATTTCTGGTATATGAAAAACATGTTTTTCAATGGCAAAAATCAATGAATATTGTAAATGCACAAACAGTAATATCTCCACATTGCAAGGTGCAATTCTGAAATTTTTTGCTTTTTCCTGCTAATCCTAGCATGATAAAGAAGATTCAAAGAGAGTGAGATGCCAGCTCCTTTCATTCAGTCAGTAGCTTCAAACATTTCTGGTATATGAAAAACATGTTTTTCAATGGCAAAAATCAATGAATATTGTAAATGCACAAACAGTAATATCTCCACATTGCAAGGTGCAATTCTGAAATTTTTAGCTTTTTCCTGTTAATCCTAGCATGATAAAGAAGATTCAAAGAGAGTGAGATGCCAGCTCCTTTCATTCAGTCAGTAGCTTCAAACATTTCTGGACGTTTTTCAATGGCAAAAATCAATGAATATTGTAAATGCACAAACAGTAATATCTACACATTGCAAGGTGCAATTCTGAAATTTTTTGCTTTTTCCTGCTAATCCTAGCATGATAAAGAAGATTCAAAGAGAGTGAGATGCCAGCTAATTTCATTCAGTCAGTAGCTTCAAACATTTCTGGACGTTTTTCAATGGCAAAAATCAATGAATATTGTAAATGCACAAACAGTAATATCTCCACATTGCAAGGTGCAATTCTGAAATTTTTTGCTTTTTCCTGCTAATCCTAGCATGATAAAGAAGATTCAAAGAGAGTGAGATGCCAGCTCCTTTCATTCAGTCAGTAGCTTCAAACATTTCTTGTATATGAAAAACATGTTTTTCAATGGCAAAAATCAATGAATATTGTAAATGCATAAACAGTAATATCTCCACATTGCAAGGTGCAATTCTGAAATTTTTTGCTTTTTCCTGCTAATCCTAGCATGATAAAGAAGATTCAAAGAGAGTGAGATACCAGCTCCTTTCATTCAGTCAGTAGCTTCAAACATTTCTGGACGTTTTTCAATGGCAAAAATCAATGAATATTGTAAATGCACAAACAGTAATATCTCCACATTGCAAGGTGCAATTCTGAAATTTTTTGCTTTTTCCTGCTAATCCTAGCATGATAAAGAAGATTCAAAGAGAGTGAGATGCCAGCTCCTTTCATTCAGTCAGTAGCTTCAAACATTTCTTGTATATGAAAAACATGTTTTTCAATGGCAAAAATCAATGAATATTGTAAATGCATAAACAGTAATATCTCCACATTGCAAGGTGCAATTCTGAAATTTTTTGCTTTTTCCTGCTAATCCTAGCATGATAAAGAAGATTCAAAGAGAGTGAGATACCAGCTCCTTTCATTCAGTCAGTAGCTTCAAACATTTCTGGACGTTTTTCAATGGCAAAAATCAATGAATATTGTAAATGCACAAACAGTAATATCTCCACATTGCAAGGTGCAATTCTGAAATTTTTTGCTTTTTCCTGTTAATCCTAGCATGATAAAGAAGATTCAAAGAGAGTGAGATGCCAGCTCCTTTCATTCAAGTCAGTAGCTTCAAACATTTCTGGTATATGAAAAACATGTTTTTCAATGGCAAAAATCAATGAATATTGTAAATGCACAAACAGTAATATCTCCACATTGCAAGGTGCAATTCTGAAATTTTTTGCTTTTTCCTGCTTATCCTAGCATGATAAAGAAGATTCAAAGAGAGTGAGATGCCAGCTCCTTTCATTCAGTCAGTAGCTTCAAACATTTCTGGTATATGAAAAACATGTTTTTCAATGGCAAAAATCAATGAATATTGTAAATGCACAAACAGTAATATCTCCACATTGCAAGGTGCAATTCTGAAATTTTTTTGCTTTTTCCTGCTAATCCTAGCATGATAAAGAAGATTCAAAGAGAGTGAGATGCCAGCTCCTTTCATTCAGTCAGTAGCTTCAAACATTTCTGGACGTTTTTCAATGGCAAAAATCAATGAATATTGTAAATGCACAAACAGTAATATCTCCACATTGCAAGGTGCAATTCTGAAATTTTTTGCTTTTTCCTGCTAATCCTAGCATGATAAAGAAGATTTAAAGAGAGTGAGATGCCAGCTCCTTTCATTCAGTCAGTAGCTTCAAACATTTCTGGTATATGAAAAACATGTTTTTCAATGGCAAAAATCAATGAATATTGTAAATGCACAAACAGTAATATCTCCACATTGCAAGGTGCAATTCTGAAATTTTTTGCTTTTTCCTGCTAATCCTAGCATGATAAAGAAGATTCAAAGAGAGTGAGATGCCAGCTCCTTTCATTCAGTCAGTAGCTTCAAACATTTCTGGTATATGAAAAACATGTTTTTCAATGGCAAAAATCAATGAATATTGTAAATGCACAAACAGTAATATCTCCACAATGCAAGGTGCAATTCTGAAATTTTTTGCTTTTTCCTGCTAATCCTAGCATGATAAAGAAGATTCAAAGAGAGTGAGATGCCAGCTCCTTTCATTCAGTCAGTAGCTTCAAACATTTCTGGACGTTTTTCAATGGCAAAAATCAATGAATATTGTAAATGCACAAACAGTAATATCTCCACATTGCAAGGTGCAATTCTGAAATTTTTTGCTTTTTCCTGCTAATCCTAGCATGATAAAGAAGATTCAAAGAGAGTGAGATGCCAGCTCCTTTCATTCAGTCAGTAGCTTCAAACATTTCTGGACGTTTTTCAATGGCAAAAATCAATGAATATTGTAAATGCACAAACAGTAATATCTCCACATTGCAAGGTGCAATTCTGAAATTTTTTGCTTTTTCCTGTTAATCCTAGCATGATAAAGAAGATTCAAAGAGAGTGAGATGCCAGCTCCTTTCATTCAGTCAGTAGCTTCAAACATTTCTGGTATATGAAAAACATGTTTTTCAATGGCAAAAATCAATGAATATTGTAAATGCACAAACAGTAATATCTCCACATTGCAAGGTGCAATTCTGAAATTTTTTGTTTTTTCCTGTTAATCCTAGCATGATAAAGAAGATTCAAAGAGAGTGAGATGCCAGCTCCTTTCATTCAGTCAGTAGCTTCAAACATTTCTGGTATATGAAAAACATGTTTTTCAATGGCAAAAATCAATGAATATTGTAAATGCACAAACAGTAATATCTCCACATTGCAAGGTGCAATTCTGAAATATTTTGCTTTTTCCTGCTAATCCTAGCATGATAAAGAAGATTCAAAGAGAGTGAGATGCCAGCTCCTTTCATTCAGTCAGTAGCTTCAAACATTTCTGGTATATGAAAAACATGTTTTTCAATGGCAAAAATCAATGAATATTGTAAATGCACAAACAGTAATATCTCCACATTGCAAGGTGCAATTCTGAAATTTTTTGCTTTTTCCTGCTAATCCTAGCATGATAAAGAAGATTCAAAGAGAGTGAGATGCCAGCTCCTTTCATTCAGTCAGTAGCTTCAAACATTTCTGGTATATGAAAAACATGTTTTTCAATGGCAAAAATCAATGAATATTGTAAATGCACAAACAGTAATATCTCCACATTGCAAGGTGCAATTCTGAAA
The DNA here is from genome assembly GCF_046119375.1 of Phyllobates terribilis. NCBI lineage: Eukaryota > Metazoa > Chordata > Amphibia > Anura > Dendrobatidae > Phyllobates > Phyllobates terribilis. The sequence continues at coordinate 96,805 of NW_027365625.1, read as the reverse complement.
TTTTTTGCTTTTTCCTGCTAATCCTAGCATGATAAAGAAGATTCAAAGAGAGTGAGATGCCAGCTCCTTTCATTCAGTCAGTAGCTTCAAACATTTCTGGTATATGAAAAACATGTTTTTCAATGGCAAAAATCAATGAATATTGTAAATGCACAAACAGTAATATCTCCACATTGCAAGGTGCAATTCTGAAATTTTTAGCTTTTTCCTGTTAATCCTAGCATGATAAAGAAGATTCAAAGAGAGTAAGATGCCAGCTCCTTTCATTCAGTCAGTAGCTTCAAACATTTCTGGACGTTTTTCAATGGCAAAAATCAATGAATATTGTAAATGCACAAACAGTAATATCTCCACATTGCAAGGTGCAATTCTGAAATTTTTTGCTTTTTCCTGTTAATCCTAGCATGATAAAGAAGATTCAAAGAGAGTGAGATACCAGCTCCTTTCATTCAGTCAGTAGCTTCAAACATTTCTGGTATATGAAAAACATGTTTTTCAATGGCAAAAATCAATGAATATTGTAAATGCACAAACAGTAATATCTCCACATTGCAAGGTGCAATTCTGAAATTTTTTGCTTTTTCCTGCTAATCCTAGCATGATAAAGAAGATTCAAAGAGAGTGAGATGCCAGCTAATTTCATTCAGTCAGTAGCTTCAAACATTTCTGGACGTTTTTCAATGGCAAAAATCAATGAATATTGTAAATGCACAAACAGTAATATCTCCACATTGCAAGGTGCAATTCTGAAATTTTTTGCTTTTTCCTGCTAATCCTAGCATGATAAAGAAGATTCAAAGAGAGTGAGATGCCAGCTCCTTTCATTCAGTCAGTAGCTTCAAACATTTCTTGTATATGAAAAACATGTTTTTCAATGGCAAAAATCAATGAATATTGTAAATGCATAAACAGTAATATCTCCACATTGCAAGGTGCAATTCTGAAATTTTTTGCTTTTTCCTGCTAATCCTAGCATGATAAAGAAGATTCAAAGAGAGTGAGATACCAGCTCCTTTCATTCAGTCAGTAGCTTCAAACATTTCTGGACGTTTTTCAATGGCAAAAATCAATGAATATTGTAAATGCACAAACAGTAATATCTCCACATTGCAAGGTGCAATTCTGAAATTTTTTGCTTTTTCCTGTTAATCCTAGCATGATAAAGAAGATTCAAAGAGAGTGAGATGCCAGCTCCTTTCATTCAAGTCAGTAGCTTCAAACATTTCTGGTATATGAAAAACATGTTTTTCAATGGCAAAAATCAATGAATATTGTAAATGCACAAACAGTAATATCTCCACATTGCAAGGTGCAATTCTGAAATTTTTTGCTTTTTCCTGCTTATCCTAGCATGATAAAGAAGATTCAAAGAGAGTGAGATGCCAGCTCCTTTCATTCAGTCAGTAGCTTCAAACATTTCTGGTATATGAAAAACATGTTTTTCAATGGCAAAAATCAATGAATATTGTAAATGCACAAACAGTAATATCTCCACATTGCAAGGTGCAATTCTGAAATTTTTTTGCTTTTTCCTGCTAATCCTAGCATGATAAAGAAGATTCAAAGAGAGTGAGATGCCAGCTCCTTTCATTCAGTCAGTAGCTTCAAACATTTCTGGACGTTTTTCAATGGCAAAATCAATGAATATTGTAAATGCACAAACAGTAATATCTCCACATTGCAAGGTGCAATTCTGAAATTTTTTGCTTTTTCCTGTTAATCCTAGCATGATAAAGAAGATTCAAAGACAGTGAGATGCCAGCTCCTTTCATTCAGTCAGTAGCTTCAAACATTTCTGGTATATGAAAAACATGTTTTTCAATGGCAAAAATCAATGAATATTGTAAATGCACAAACAGTAATATCTCCACATTGCAAGGTGCAATTCTGAAATTTTTTGCTTTTTCCTGCTAATCCTAGCATGATAAAGAAGATTCAAAGAGAGTGAGATGCCAGCTCCTTTCATTCCGTCAGTAGCTTCAAACATTTCTGGTATATGAAAAACATGTTTTTCAATGGCAAAAATCAATGAATATTGTAAATGCACAAACAGTAATATCTCCACATTGCAAGGTGCAATTCTGAAATTTTTTGCTGTTTCCTGCTTATCCTAGCATGATAAAGAAGATTCAAAGAGAGTGAGATGCCAGCTCCTTTCATTCAGTCAGTAGCTTCAAACATTTCTGGACGTTTTTCAATGGCAAAATCAATGAATATTGTAAATGCACAAACAGTAATATCTCCACATTGCAAGGTGCAATTCTGAAATTTTTTGCTTTTTCCTGTTAATCCTAGCATGATAAAGAAGATTCAAAGACAGTGAGATGCCAGCTCCTTTCATTCAGTCAGTAGCTTCAAACATTTCTGGTATATGAAAAACATGTTTTTCAATGGCAAAAATCAATGAATATTGTAAATGCACAAACAGTAATATCTCCACATTGCAAGGTGCAATTCTGAAATTTTTTGCTTTTTCCTGCTAATCCTAGCATGATAAAGAAGATTCAAAGAGAGTGAGATGCCAGCTCCTTTCATTCCGTCAGTAGCTTCAAACATTTCTGGTATATGAAAAACATGTTTTTCAATGGCAAAAATCAATGAATATTGTAAATGCACAAACAGTAATATCTCCACATTGCAAGGTGCAATTCTGAAATTTTTTGCTTTTTCCTGCTAATCCTAGCATGATAAAGAAGATTCAAAGAGAGTGAGATGCCAGCTCCTTTCATTCAGTCAGTAGCTTCAAACATTTCTGGACGTTTTTCAATGGCAAAATCAATGAATATTGTAAATGCACAAACAGTAATATCTCCACATTGCAAGGTGCAATTCTGAAATTTTTTGCTTTTTCCTGCTAATCCTAGCATGATAAAGAAGATTCAAAGAGAGTGAGATGCCAGCTAATTTCATTCAGTCAGTAGCTTCAAACATTTCTGGACGTTTTTCAATGGCAAAAATCAATGAATATTGTAAATGCACAAACAGTAATATCTCCACATTGCAAGGTGCAATTCTGAAATTTTTTGCTTTTTCCTGTTAATCCTAGCATGATAAAGAAGATTCAAAGAGAGTGAGATGCCAGCTCCTTTCATTCAAGTCAGTAGCTTCAAACATTTCTGGTATATGAAAAACATGTTTTTCAATGGCAAAAATCAATGAATATTGTAAATGCACAAACAGTAATATCTCCACATTGCAAGGTGCAATTCTGAAATTTTTTGCTTTTTCCTGCTTATCCTAGCATGATAAAGAAGATTCAAAGAGAGTGAGATGCCAGCTCCTTTCATTCAGTCAGTAGCTTCAAACATTTCTGGTATATGAAAAACATGTTTTTCAATGGCAAAAATCAATGAATATTGTAAATGCACAAACAGTAATATCTCCACATTGCAAGGTGCAATTCTGAAATTTTTTTGCTTTTTCCTGCTTATCCTAGCATGATAAAGAAGATTTAAAGAGAGTGAGATGCCAGCTCCTTTCATTCAGTCAGTAGCTTCAAACATTTCTGGACGTTTTTCAATGGCAAAATCAATGAATATTGTAAATGCACAAACAGTAATATCTCCACATTGCAAGGTGCAATTCTGAAATTTTTTGCTTTTTCCTGTTAATCCTAGCATGATAAAGAAGATTCAAAGACAGTGAGATGCCAGCTCCTTTCATTCAGTCAGTAGCTTCAAACATTTCTGGTATATGAAAAACATGTTTTTCAATGGCAAAAATCAATGAATATTGTAAATGCACAAACAGTAATATCTCCACATTGCAAGGTGCAATTCTGAAATTTTTTGCTTTTTCCTGCTAATCCTAGCATGATAAAGAAGATTCAAAGAGAGTGAGATGCCAGCTCCTTTCATTCAAGTCAGTAGCTTCAAACATTTCTGGTATATGAAAAACATGTTTTTCAATGGCAAAAATCAATGAATATTGTAAATGCACAAACAGTAATATCTCCACATTGCAAGGTGCAATTCTGAAATTTTTTGCTTTTTCCTGCTTATCCTAGCATGATAAAGAAGATTCAAAGAGAGTGAGATGCCAGCTCCTTTCATTCAGTCAGTAGCTTCAAACATTTCTGGTATATGAAAAACATGTTTTTCAATGGCAAAAATCAATGAATATTGTAAATGCACAAACAGTAATATCTCCACATTGCAAGGTGCAATTCTGAAATTTTTTTGCTTTTTCCTGCTTATCCTAGCATGATAAAGAAGATTTAAAGAGAGTGAGATGCCAGCTCCTTTCATTCAGTCAGTAGCTTCAAACATTTCTGGACGTTTTTCAATGGCAAAATCAATGAATATTGTAAATGCACAAACAGTAATATCTCCACATTGCAAGGTGCAATTCTGAAATTTTTTGCTTTTTCCTGTTAATCCTAGCATGATAAAGAAGATTCAAAGACAGTGAGATGCCAGCTCCTTTCATTCAGTCAGTAGCTTCAAACATTTCTGGTATATGAAAAACATGTTTTTCAATGGCAAAAATCAATGAATATTGTAAATGCACAAACAGTAATATCTCCACATTGCAAGGTGCAATTCTGAAATTTTTTGCTTTTTCCTGCTAATCCTAGCATGATAAAGAAGATTCAAAGAGAGTGAGATGCCAGCTCCTTTCATTCCGTCAGTAGCTTCAAACATTTCTGGTATATGAAAAACATGTTTTTCAATGGCAAAAATGAATGAATATTGTAAATGCACAAACAGTAATATCTCCACATTGCAAGGTGCAATTCTGAAATTTTTTGCTTTTTCCTGCTAATCCTAGCATGATAAAGAAGATTCAAAGAGAGTGAGATGCCAGCTCCTTTCATTCAGTCAGTAGCTTCAAACATTTCTGGACGTTTTTCAATGGCAAAAATCAATGAATATTGTAAATGCACAAACAGTAATATCTCCACATTGCAAGGTGCAATTCTGAAATTTTTTGCTTTTTCCTGCTAATCCTAGCATGATAAAGAAGATTCAAAGAGAGTGAGATGCCAGCTCCTTTCATTCAGTCAGTAGCTTCAAACATTTCTTGTATATGAAAAACATGTTTTTCAATGGCAAAAATCAATGAATATTGTAAATGCACAAACAGCAATATCTCCACATTGCAAGGTGCAATTCTGAAATTTTTTGCTTTTTCCTGCTAATCCTAGCATGATAAAGAAGATTCAAAGAGAGTGAGATGCCAGCTCCTTTCATTCAGTCAGTAGCTTCAAACATTTCTGGACGTTTTTCAATGGCAAAAATCAATGAATATTGTAAATGCACAAATAGTAATATCTCCACATTGCAAGGTGCAATTCTGAAATTTTTTGCTTTTTCCTGTTAATCCTAGCATGATAAAGAAGATTCAAAGAGAGTGAGATGCCAGCTCCTTTCATTCAGTCAGTAGCTTCAAACATTTCTGGTATATGAAAAACATGTTTTTCAATGGCAAAAATCAATGAATATTGTAAATGCACAAACAGTAATATCTCCACATTGCAAGGTGCAATTCTGAAATTTTTTGCTTTTTCCTGCTAATCCTAGCATGATAAAGAAGATTCAAAGAGAGTGAGATGCCAGCTCCTTTCATTCAGTCAGTAGCTTCAAACATTTCTGGTATATGAAAAACATGTTTTTCAATGGCAAAAATCAATGAATATTGTAAATGCACAAACAGTAATATCTCCACATTGCAAGGTGCAATTCTGAAATTTTTTGCTTTTTCCTGCTAATCCAAGCATGATAAAGAAGATTCAAAGAGAGTGAGATGCCAGCTCCTTTCATTCAGTCAGTAGCTTCAAACATTTCTGGTATATGAATAACATGATGTTTTTCAATGGCAAAAATCAATGAATATTGTAAATGCACAAACAGTAATTTCTCCGCATTGCAAGGTGCAATTCTGAAATTTTTTGCTTTTTCCTGCTCCTCTTAGCATGATAAAGAAGATTCAAAGAGAGTGAGATGCCAGCTCCTTTCATTCAGTCAGTAGCTTCAAACATTTCTGGTATATGAATAACATGATGTTTTTCAATGGCAAAAATCAATGAATATTGTAAATGCACAAACAGTAATTTCTCCGCATTGCAAGGTGCAATTCTGAAATTTTTTGCTTTTTCCTGCTCCTCTTAGCATGATAAAGACGATTCAAAGAGAGTGAGATGCCAGCTCCTTTCATTCAGTCAGTAGCTTCAATCATTTCTGGACGTTTTTCAATGGCAAAAATCAATGAATATTGTAAATGCACAAACAGTAATTTCTCCGCATTGCAAGGTGCAATTCTGAAATTTTTTGCTTTTTCCTGCTCCTCTTAGCATGATAAAGAAAATTCAGAGTGAGATGCCAGCTGCTTTCATTCAGTCAGTAGCTTCAATCATTTCTGGACGTTTTTCAATGGCAAAAATCAATGAATATTGTAAATGCACAAACAGTAATATCTCCACATTGCAAGGTGCAATTCTGAAATTTTTTGCTTTTTCCTGTTAATCCTAGCATGATAAAGAAGATTCAAAGAGAGTGAGATGCCAGCTCCTTTCATTCAGTCAGTAGCTTCAAACATTTCTGGTATATGAAAAACATGTTTTTCAATGGCAAAAATCAATGAATATTGTAAATGCACAAACAGTAATATCTCCACATTGCAAGGTGCAATTCTGAAATTTTTTGCTTTTTCCTGCTAATCCAAGCATGATAAAGAAGATTCAAAGAGAGTGAGATGCCAGCTCCTTTCATTCAGTCAGTAGCTTCAAACATTTCTGGTATATGAATAACATGATGTTTTTCAATGGCAAAAATCAATGAATATTGTAAATGCACAAACAGTAATTTCTCCGCATTGCAAGGTGCAATTCTGAAATTTTTTGCTTTTTCCTGCTCCTCTTAGCATGATAAAGAAGATTCAAAGAGAGTGAGATGCCAGCTCCTTTCATTCAGTCAGTAGCTTCAAACATTTCTGGTATATGAATAACATGATGTTTTTCAATGGCAAAAATCAATGAATATTGTAAATGCACAAACAGTAATTTCTCCGCATTGCAAGGTGCAATTCTGAAATTTTTTGCTTTTTCCTGCTCCTCTTAGCATGATAAAGACGATTCAAAGAGAGTGAGATGCCAGCTCCTTTCATTCAGTCAGTAGCTTCAATCATTTCTGGACGTTTTTCAATGGCAAAAATCAATGAATATTGTAAATGCACAAACAGTAATTTCTCCGCATTGCAAGGTGCAATTCTGAAATTTTTTGCTTTTTCCTGCTCCTCTTAGCATGATAAAGAAAATTCAGAGTGAGATGCCAGCTGCTTTCATTCAGTCAGTAGCTTCAATAATTTCTGGACGTTTTTCAATGGCAAAAATCAATGAATATTGTAAATGCACAAACAGTAATTTCTCCGCATTGCAAGGTGCAATTGTGAAATTTTTTGCTTTTTCCTGCTCCTCTTAGCATGATAAAGAAGATTCAAAGAGAGTGAGATGCCAGCTCCTTTCATTCAGGCAGTAGCTTCAAACATTTCTGGTATATGAATAACATGATGTTTTTCAATGGCAAAAATCAATGAATATTGTAAATGCACAAACAGTAATTTCTCCGCATTGCAAGGTGCAATTCTGAAATTTTTTGCTTTTTCCTGCTCCTCTTAGCATGATAAAGACGATTCAAAGAGAGTGAGATGCCAGCTCCTTTCATTCAGTCAGTAGCTTCAATCATTTCTGGACGTTTTTCAATGGCAAAAATCAATGAATATTGTAAATGCACAAACAGTAATTTCTCCGCATTGCAAGGTGCAATTCTGAAATTTTTTGCTTTTTCCTGCTCCTCTTAGCATGATAAAGAAAATTCAGAGTGAGATGCCAGCTGCTTTCATTCAGTCAGTAGCTTCAATCATTTCTGGACGTTTTTCAATGGCAAAAATCAATGAATATTGTAAATGCACAAACAGTAATTTCTCCGCATTGCAAGGTGCAATTCTGAAATTTTTTGCTTTTTCCTGCTCCTCTTAGCATGATAAAGAAGATTCAAAGAGAGTGAGATGCCAGCTCCTTTCATTCAGTCAGTAGCTTCAAACATTTCTGGTATATGAATAACATGATGTTTTTCAATGGCAAAAATCAATGAATATTGTAAATGCACAAACAGTAATTTCTCCGCATTGCAAGGTGCAATTCTGAAATTTTTTACTTTTTCCTGCTCCTCTTAGCATGATAAAGAAGATTCAAAGAGAGTGAGATGCCAGCTCCTTTCGTTCAGTCAGTAGCTTCAATCATTTCTGGACGTTTTTCAAAGGCAAAAATCATTGAATATTGTAAATGCACAAACAGTAATTTCTCCGCATTGCAAGGTGCAATTCTGAAATTTTTTACTTTTTCCTGCTCCTCTTAGCATGATAAAGAAGATTCAAAGAGAGTGAGATGCCAGCTCCTTTTATTCAGTCAGTAGCTTCAATCATTTCTGGTATATGAATAACATGATGTTTTTCAATGGCAAAAATCAATGAATATTGTAAATGCACAAACAGTAATTTCTCCGCATTTCAAGGTGCAATTCTGAAGTTTTTTGCTTTTTCCTGCTCCTCTTAGCATGATAAAGAAGATTCAAAGAGAGTGAGATGCCAGCTCCTTTCATTCAGTCAGTAGCTTCAATCATTTCTGGACATTTTTCAATGGCAAAAATCATTGAATATTGTAAATGCACAAACAGTAATTTCTCCGCATTGCAAGGTGCAATTCTGAAATTTTTTACTTTTTCCTGCTCCTCTTAGCATGATAAAGAAGATTCAAAGAGAGTGAGATGCCAGCTCCTTTCATTCAGTCAGTAGCTTCAATCATTTCTGGTATATGAATAACATGATGTTTTTCAATGTCAAAAATCAATGAATATTGTAAATGCACAAACAGTAATTTCTCCGCATTGCAAGGTGCAATTCTGAAATTTTTTGCTTTTTCCTGCTCCTCTTAGCATGATAAAGAAGATTCAAAGAGAGTGAGATGCCAGCTCCTTTCATTCAGTCAGTAGCTTCAATCATTTCTGGACGTTTTTCAATGGCAAAAATCAATGAATATTGTAAATGCACAAACAGTAATTTCTCCGCATTGCAAGGTGCAATTCTGAAATTTTTTGCTTTTTCCTGCTCCTCTTAGCATGATAAAGAAAATTCAGAGTGAGATGCCAGCTCCTTTCATTCAGTCAGTAGCTTCAATCATTTCTGGACGTTTTTCAATGGCAAAAATCAATGAATATTGTAAATGCACAAACAGTAATTTCTCCGCATTGCAAGGTGCAATTCTGAAATTTTTTGCTTTTTCCTGCTCCTCTTAGCGTGATAAAGAAGATTCAAAGAGAGTGAGATGCCAGCTCCTTTCATTCAGTCAGTAGCTTCAAACATTTCTGGTATATGAATAACATGATGTTTTTCAATGGCAAAAATCAATGAATATTGTAAATGCACAAACAGTAATTTCTCCGCATTGCAAGGTGCAATTCTGAAATTTTTTGCTTTTTCCTGCTCCTCTTAGCATGATAAAGAAGATTCAAAGAGAGTGAGATGCCAGCTCCTTTCGTTCATTCAGTAGCTTCAATCAATTCTGGACGTTTTTCAAAGGCAAAAATCATTGAATATTGTAAATGCACAAACAGTAATTTCTCCGCATTGCAAGGTGCAATTCTGAAATTTTTTACTTTTTCCTGCTCCTCTTAGCATGATAAAGAAGATTCAAAGAGAGTGAGATGCCAGCTCCTTTCATTCAGTCAGTAGCTTCAATCATTTCTGGTATATGAATAACATGATGTTTTTCAATGGCAAAAATCAATGAATATTGTAAATGCACAAACAGTAATTTCTCCGCATTGCAAGGTGCAATTCTGAAGTTTTTTGCTTTTTCCTGCTCCTCTTAGCATGATAAAGAAGATTCAAAGAGAGTGAGATGCCAGCTCCTTTCATTCAGTCAGTAGCTTCAATCATTTCTGGACGTTTTTCAATGGCAAAAATCATTGAATATTGTAAATGCACAAACAGTAATTTCTCCGCATTGCAAGGTGCAATTCTGAAATTTTTTATTTTTTCCTGCTCCTCTTAGCATGATAAAGAAGATTCAAAGAGAGTGAGATGCCAGCTCCTTTCATTCAGTCAGTAGCTTCAATCATTTCTGGTATATGAATAACATGATGTTTTTCAATGGCAAAAATCAATGAATATTGTAAATGCACAAACAGTAATTTCTCCGCATTGCAAGGTGCAATTCTGAAATTTTTTGCTTTTTCCTGCTCCTCTTAGCATAATAAAGAAGATTCAAAGAAAGTGAGATGCCAGCTCCTTTCATTCAGTCAGTAGCTTCAATCATTTCTGGACGTTTTTCAATGGCAAACATCAATGAATATTGTAAATGCACAAACAGTAATTTCTTCGCATTGCAAGGTGCAATTCTGAAATTTTTTGCTTTTTCCTGCTCCTCTTAGCATGATAAACAAGATTCAAAGAGCGTGAGATGCCAGCTCCTTTCATTCAGTCAGTAGCTTCAATCATTTCTGGACGTTTTTCAATGGCAAAAATCAATGAATATTGTAAATGCACAAACAGTAATTTCTCCGCATTGCAAGGTGCAATTCTGAAATTTTTTACTTTTTCCTGCTCCTCTTAGCATGATAAAGAAGATTCAAAGAGAGTGAGATGCCAGCTCCTTTCATTCAGTCAGTAGCTTCAAACATTCCTGGTATATGAATAACATAATGTTTTTCAATGGCAAAAATCAATGAATATTGTAAATGCACAAACAGTAATTTCTCCGCATTGCAAGGTGCAATTCTGAAATTTTTTGCTTTTTCCTGCTCCTCTTAGCATGATAAAGAAGATTCAAAGAGAGTGAGATGCCAGCTCCTTTCATTCAGTCAGTAGCTTCAATCATTTCTGGACGTTTTTCAATTGCAAAAATCAATGAATATTGTAAATGCACAAACAGTAATTTCTCCGCATTGCAAGGTGCAATTCTGAAATTTTTTGCTTTTTCCTGCTCCTCTTAGCATGATAAAGAAGATTCAAAGAGAGTGAGATGCCAGCTCCTTTCATTCAGTCAGTAGCTTCAAACATTTCTGGTATATGAATAACATGATGTTTTTCAATGGCAAAAATCAATGAATATTGTAAATGCACAAACAGTAATTTCTCCGCATTGCAAGGTGCAATTCTGAAATGTTTTGCTTTTTCCTGCTCCTCTTAGCATGATAAAGAAGATTCAAAGAGAGTGAGATGCCAGCTCCTTTCATTCAGTCAGTAGCATCAATCATTTCTGGTATATGAATAACATGATGTTTTTCAATGGCAAAAATCAATGAATATTGTAAATGCACAAACAGTAATTTCTCCGCATTGCAAGGTGCAATTCTGAAATTTTTTGCTTTTTCCTGCTCCTCTTAGCATGATAAAGAAGATTCAAAGAGAGTGAGATGCCAGCTCCTTTCGTTCAGTCAGTAGCTTCAATCATTTCTGGACGTTTTTCAAAGGCAAAAATCATTGAATATTGTAAATGCACAAACAGTAATTTCTCCGCATTGCAAGGTGCAATTCTGAAATTTTTTACTTTTTCCTGCTCCTCTTAGCATGATAAAGAAGATTCAAAGAGAGTGAGATGCCAGCTCCTTTCATTCAGTCAGTAGCTTCAATCATTTCTGGTATATGAATAACATGATGTTTTTCAATGGCAAAAATCAATGAATATTGTAAATGCACAAACAGTAATTTCTCCGCATTGCAAGGTGCAATTCTGAAATTTTTTGCTTTTTCCTGCTCCTCTTAGCATGATAAAGAAGATACAAAGAGAGTGAGATGCCAGCTCCTTTCATTCAGTCAGTAGCTTCAATCATTTCTGGACGTTTTTCAATGGCAAAAATCATTGAATATTGTAAGTGCACAAACAGTAATTTCTCCGCATTGCAAGGTGCAATTCTGAAATTTTTTACTTTTTCCTGCTCCTCTTAGCATGATAAAGAAGATTCAAAGAGAGTGAGATGCCAGCTCCTTTCATTCAGTCAGTAGCTTCAATCATTTCTGGTATATGAATAACATGATGTTTTTCAATGGCAAAAATCAATGAATATTGTAAATGCACAAACAGTAATTTCTCCGCATTGCAAGGTGCAATTCTGAAGTTTTTTGCTTTTTCCTGCTCCTCTTAGCATGATAAAGAAGATTCAAAGAGAGTGAGATGCCAGCTCCTTTCATTCAGTCAGTAGCTTCAATCATTTCTGGACGTTTTTCAATGGCAAAAATCATTGAATATTGTAAATGCACAAACAGTAATTTCTCCGCATTGCAAGGTGCAATTCTGAAATTTTTTACTTTTTCCTGCTCCTCTTAGCATGATAAAGAAGATTCAAAGAGAGTGAGATGCCAGCTCCTTTCATTCAGTCAGTAGCTTCAATCATTTCTGGTATATGAATAACATGATGTTTTTCAATGGCAAAAATCAATGAATATTGTAAATGCACAAACAGTAATTTCTCCGCATTGCAAGGTGCAATTCTGAAATTTTTTGCTTTTTCCTGCTCCTCTTAGCATAATAAAGAAGATTCAAAGAGAGTGAGATGCCAGCTCCTTTCATTCAGTCAGTAGCTTCAATCATTTCTGGTATATGAATAACATGATGTTTTTCAATGGCAAAAATCAATGAATATTGTAAATGCACAAACAGTAATTTCTCCGCATTGCAAGGTGCAATTCTGAAATTTTTTGCTTTTTCCTGCTCCTCTTAGCATAATAAAGAAGATTCAAAGAAAGTGAGATGCCAGCTCCTTTCATTCAGTCAGTAGCTTCAATCATTTCTGGACGTTTTTCAATGGCAAACATCAATGAATATTGTAAATGCACAAACAGTAATTTCTTCGCATTGCAAGGTGCAATTCTGAAATTTTTTGCTTTTTCCTGCTCCTCTTAGCATGATAAACAAGATTCAAAGAGAGTGAGATGCCAGCTCCTTTCATTCAGTCAGTAGCTTCAATCATTTCTGGACGTTTTTCAATGGCAAAAATCAATGAATATTGTAAATGCACAAACAGTAATTTCTCCGCATTGCAAGGTGCAATTCTGAAATTTTTTACTTTTTCCTGCTCCTCTTAGCATGATAAAGAAGATTCAAAGAGAGTGAGATGCCAGCTCCTTTCATTCAGTCAGTAGCTTCAAACATTCCTGGTATATGAATAACATAATGTTTTTCAATGGCAAAAATCAATGAATATTGTAAATGCACAAACAGTAATTTCTCCGCATTGCAAGGTGCAATTCTGAAATTTTTTGCTTTTTCCTGCTCCTCTTAGCATGATAAAGAAGATTCAAAGAGAGTGAGATGCCAGCTCCTTTCATTCAGTCAGTAGCTTCAATCATTTCTGGACGTTTTTCAATTGCAAAAATCAATGAATATTGTAAATGCACAAACAGTAATTTCTCCGCATTGCAAGGTGCAATTCTGAAATTTTTTGCTTTTTCCTGCTCCTCTTAGCATGATAAAGAAGATTCAAAGAGAGTGAGATGCCAGCTCCTTTCATTCAGTCAGTAGCTTCAAACATTTCTGGTATATGAATAACATGATGTTTTTCAATGGCAAAAATCAATGAATATTGTAAATGCACAAACAGTAATTTCTCCGCATTGCAAGGTGCAATTCTGAAATTTTTTGCTTTTTCCTGCTCCTCTTAGCATGATAAAGAAGATTCAAAGAGAGTGAGATGCCAGCTCCTTTCATTCAGTCAGTAGCATCAATCATTTCTGGTATATGAATAACATGATGTTTTTCAATGGCAAAAATCAATGAATATTGTAAATGCACAAACAGTAATTTCTCCGCATTGCAAGGTGCAATTCTGAAATTTTTTGCTTTTTCCTGCTCCTCTTAGCATGATAAAGAAGATTCAAAGAGAGTGAGATGCCAGCTCCTTTCGTTCAGTCAGTAGCTTCAATCATTTCTGGACGTTTTTCAAAGGCAAAAATCATTGAATATTGTAAATGCACAAACAGTAATTTCTCCGCATTGCAAGGTGCAATTCTGAAATTTTTTGCTTTTTCCTGCTCCTCTTAGCATGATAAAGAAAATTCAGAGTGAGATGCCAGCTCCTTTCATTCAGTCAGTAGCTTCAATCATTTCTGGACGTTTTTCAATGGCAAAAATCAATGAATATTGTAAATGCACAAACAGTAATTTCTCCGCATTGCAAGGTGCAATTCTGAAATTTTTTGCTTTTTCCTGCTCCTCTTAGCGTGATAAAGAAGATTCAAAGAGAGTGAGATGCCAGCTCCTTTCATTCAGTCAGTAGCTTCAAACATTTCTGGTATATGAATAACATGATGTTTTTCAATGGCAAAAATCAATGAATATTGTAAATGCACAAACAGTAATTTCTCCGCATTGCAAGGTGCAATTCTGAAATTTTTTGCTTTTTCCTGCTCCTCTTAGCATGATAAAGAAGATTCAAAGAGAGTGAGATGCCAGCTCCTTTCGTTCATTCAGTAGCTTCAATCAATTCTGGACGTTTTTCAAAGGCAAAAATCATTGAATATTGTAAATGCACAAACAGTAATTTCTCCGCATTGCAAGGTGCAATTCTGAAATTTTTTACTTTTTCCTGCTCCTCTTAGCATGATAAAGAAGATTCAAAGAGAGTGAGATGCCAGCTCCTTTCATTCAGTCAGTAGCTTCAATCATTTCTGGTATATGAATAACATGATGTTTTTCAATGGCAAAAATCAATGAATATTGTAAATGCACAAACAGTAATTTCTCCGCATTGCAAGGTGCAATTCTGAAGTTTTTTGCTTTTTCCTGCTCCTCTTAGCATGATAAAGAAGATTCAAAGAGAGTGAGATGCCAGCTCCTTTCATTCAGTCAGTAGCTTCAATCATTTCTGGACGTTTTTCAATGGCAAAAATCATTGAATATTGTAAATGCACAAACAGTAATTTCTCCGCATTGCAAGGTGCAATTCTGAAATTTTTTATTTTTTCCTGCTCCTCTTAGCATGATAAAGAAGATTCAAAGAGAGTGAGATGCCAGCTCCTTTCATTCAGTCAGTAGCTTCAATCATTTCTGGTATATGAATAACATGATGTTTTTCAATGGCAAAAATCAATGAATATTGTAAATGCACAAACAGTAATTTCTCCGCATTGCAAGGTGCAATTCTGAAATTTTTTGCTTTTTCCTGCTCCTCTTAGCATAATAAAGAAGATTCAAAGAAAGTGAGATGCCAGCTCCTTTCATTCAGTCAGTAGCTTCAATCATTTCTGGACGTTTTTCAATGGCAAACATCAATGAATATTGTAAATGCACAAACAGTAATTTCTTCGCATTGCAAGGTGCAATTCTGAAATTTTTTGCTTTTTCCTGCTCCTCTTAGCATGATAAACAAGATTCAAAGAGCGTGAGATGCCAGCTCCTTTCATTCAGTCAGTAGCTTCAATCATTTCTGGACGTTTTTCAATGGCAAAAATCAATGAATATTGTAAATGCACAAACAGTAATTTCTCCGCATTGCAAGGTGCAATTCTGAAATTTTTTACTTTTTCCTGCTCCTCTTAGCATGATAAAGAAGATTCAAAGAGAGTGAGATGCCAGCTCCTTTCATTCAGTCAGTAGCTTCAAACATTCCTGGTATATGAATAACATAATGTTTTTCAATGGCAAAAATCAATGAATATTGTAAATGCACAAACAGTAATTTCTCCGCATTGCAAGGTGCAATTCTGAAATTTTTTGCTTTTTCCTGCTCCTCTTAGCATGATAAAGAAGATTCAAAGAGAGTGAGATGCCAGCTCCTTTCATTCAGTCAGTAGCTTCAATCATTTCTGGACGTTTTTCAATTGCAAAAATCAATGAATATTGTAAATGCACAAACAGTAATTTCTCCGCATTGCAAGGTGCAATTCTGAAATTTTTTGCTTTTTCCTGCTCCTCTTAGCATGATAAAGAAGATTCAAAGAGAGTGAGATGCCAGCTCCTTTCATTCAGTCAGTAGCTTCAAACATTTCTGGTATATGAATAACATGATGTTTTTCAATGGCAAAAATCAATGAATATTGTAAATGCACAAACAGTAATTTCTCCGCATTGCAAGGTGCAATTCTGAAATGTTTTGCTTTTTCCTGCTCCTCTTAGCATGATAAAGAAGATTCAAAGAGAGTGAGATGCCAGCTCCTTTCATTCAGTCAGTAGCATCAATCATTTCTGGTATATGAATAACATGATGTTTTTCAATGGCAAAAATCAATGAATATTGTAAATGCACAAACAGTAATTTCTCCGCATTGCAAGGTGCAATTCTGAAATTTTTTGCTTTTTCCTGCTCCTCTTAGCATGATAAAGAAGATTCAAAGAGAGTGAGATGCCAGCTCCTTTCGTTCAGTCAGTAGCTTCAATCATTTCTGGACGTTTTTCAAAGGCAAAAATCATTGAATATTGTAAATGCACAAACAGTAATTTCTCCGCATTGCAAGGTGCAATTCTGAAATTTTTTACTTTTTCCTGCTCCTCTTAGCATGATAAAGAAGATTCAAAGAGAGTGAGATGCCAGCTCCTTTCATTCAGTCAGTAGCTTCAATCATTTCTGGTATATGAATAACATGATGTTTTTCAATGGCAAAAATCAATGAATATTGTAAATGCACAAACAGTAATTTCTCCGCATTGCAAGGTGCAATTCTGAAATTTTTTGCTTTTTCCTGCTCCTCTTAGCATGATAAAGAAGATACAAAGAGAGTGAGATGCCAGCTCCTTTCATTCAGTCAGTAGCTTCAATCATTTCTGGACGTTTTTCAATGGCAAAAATCATTGAATATTGTAAGTGCACAAACAGTAATTTCTCCGCATTGCAAGGTGCAATTCTGAAATTTTTTACTTTTTCCTGCTCCTCTTAGCATGATAAAGAAGATTCAAAGAGAGTGAGATGCCAGCTCCTTTCATTCAGTCAGTAGCTTCAATCATTTCTGGTATATGAATAACATGATGTTTTTCAATGGCAAAAATCAATGAATATTGTAAATGCACAAACAGTAATTTCTCCGCATTGCAAGGTGCAATTCTGAAGTTTTTTGCTTTTTCCTGCTCCTCTTAGCATGATAAAGAAGATTCAAAGAGAGTGAGATGCCAGCTCCTTTCATTCAGTCAGTAGCTTCAATCATTTCTGGACGTTTTTCAATGGCAAAAATCATTGAATATTGTAAATGCACAAACAGTAATTTCTCCGCATTGCAAGGTGCAATTCTGAAATTTTTTACTTTTTCCTGCTCCTCTTAGCATGATAAAGAAGATTCAAAGAGAGTGAGATGCCAGCTCCTTTCATTCAGTCAGTAGCTTCAATCATTTCTGGTATATGAATAACATGATGTTTTTCAATGGCAAAAATCAATGAATATTGTAAATGCACAAACAGTAATTTCTCCGCATTGCAAGGTGCAATTCTGAAATTTTTTGCTTTTTCCTGCTCCTCTTAGCATAATAAAGAAGATTCAAAGAGAGTGAGATGCCAGCTCCTTTCATTCAGTCAGTAGCTTCAATCATTTCTGGTATATGAATAACATGATGTTTTTCAATGGCAAAAATCAATGAATATTGTAAATGCACAAACAGTAATTTCTCCGCATTGCAAGGTGCAATTCTGAAATTTTTTGCTTTTTCCTGCTCCTCTTAGCATAATAAAGAAGATTCAAAGAAAGTGAGATGCCAGCTCCTTTCATTCAGTCAGTAGCTTCAATCATTTCTGGACGTTTTTCAATGGCAAACATCAATGAATATTGTAAATGCACAAACAGTAATTTCTTCGCATTGCAAGGTGCAATTCTGAAATTTTTTGCTTTTTCCTGCTCCTCTTAGCATGATAAACAAGATTCAAAGAGAGTGAGATGCCAGCTCCTTTCATTCAGTCAGTAGCTTCAATCATTTCTGGACGTTTTTCAATGGCAAAAATCAATGAATATTGTAAATGCACAAACAGTAATTTCTCCGCATTGCAAGGTGCAATTCTGAAATTTTTTACTTTTTCCTGCTCCTCTTAGCATGATAAAGAAGATTCAAAGAGAGTGAGATGCCAGCTCCTTTCATTCAGTCAGTAGCTTCAAACATTCCTGGTATATGAATAACATAATGTTTTTCAATGGCAAAAATCAATGAATATTGTAAATGCACAAACAGTAATTTCTCCGCATTGCAAGGTGCAATTCTGAAATTTTTTGCTTTTTCCTGCTCCTCTTAGCATGATAAAGAAGATTCAAAGAGAGTGAGATGCCAGCTCCTTTCATTCAGTCAGTAGCTTCAATCATTTCTGGACGTTTTTCAATTGCAAAAATCAATGAATATTGTAAATGCACAAACAGTAATTTCTCCGCATTGCAAGGTGCAATTCTGAAATTTTTTGCTTTTTCCTGCTCCTCTTAGCATGATAAAGAAGATTCAAAGAGAGTGAGATGCCAGCTCCTTTCATTCAGTCAGTAGCTTCAAACATTTCTGGTATATGAATAACATGATGTTTTTCAATGGCAAAAATCAATGAATATTGTAAATGCACAAACAGTAATTTCTCCGCATTGCAAGGTGCAATTCTGAAATTTTTTGCTTTTTCCTGCTCCTCTTAGCATGATAAAGAAGATTCAAAGAGAGTGAGATGCCAGCTCCTTTCATTCAGTCAGTAGCATCAATCATTTCTGGTATATGAATAACATGATGTTTTTCAATGGCAAAAATCAATGAATATTGTAAATGCACAAACAGTAATTTCTCCGCATTGCAAGGTGCAATTCTGAAATTTTTTGCTTTTTCCTGCTCCTCTTAGCATGATAAAGAAGATTCAAAGAGAGTGAGATGCCAGCTCCTTTCGTTCAGTCAGTAGCTTCAATCATTTCTGGACGTTTTTCAAAGGCAAAAATCATTGAATATTGTAAATGCACAAACAGTAATTTCTCCGCATTGCAAGGTGCAATTCTGAAATTTTTTACTTTTTCCTGCTCCTCTTAGCATGATAAAGAAGATTCAAAGAGAGTGAGATGCCAGCTCCTTTCATTCAGTCAGTAGCTTCAATCATTTCTGGTATATGAATAACATGATGTTTTTCAATGGCAAAAATCAATGAATATTGTAAATGCACAAACAGTAATTTCTCCGCATTGCAAGGTGCAATTCTGAAATTTTTTGCTTTTTCCTGCTCCTCTTAGCATGATAAAGAAGATACAAAGAGAGTGAGATGCCAGCTCCTTTCATTCAGTCAGTAGCTTCAATCATTTCTGGACGTTTTTCAATGGCAAAAATCATTGAATATTGTAAGTGCACAAACAGTAATTTCTCCGCATTGCAAGGTGCAATTCTGAAATTTTTTACTTTTTCCTGCTCCTCTTAGCATGATAAAGAAGATTCAAAGAGAGTGAGATGCCAGCTCCTTTCATTCAGTCAGTAGCTTCAATCATTTCTGGTATATGAATAACATGATGTTTTTCAATGGCAAAAATCAATGAATATTGTAAATGCACAAACAGTAATTTCTCCGCATTGCAAGGTGCAATTCTGAAGTTTTTTGCTTTTTCCTGCTCCTCTTAGCATGATAAAGAAGATTCAAAGAGAGTGAGATGCCAGCTCCTTTCATTCAGTCAGTAGCTTCAATCATTTCTGGACGTTTTTCAATGGCAAAAATCATTGAATATTGTAAATGCACAAACAGTAATTTCTCCGCATTGCAAGGTGCAATTCTGAAATTTTTTACTTTTTCCTGCTCCTCTTAGCATGATAAAGAAGATTCAAAGAGAGTGAGATGCCAGCTCCTTTCATTCAGTCAGTAGCTTCAATCATTTCTGGTATATGAATAACATGATGTTTTTCAATGGCAAAAATCAATGAATATTGTAAATGCACAAACAGTAATTTCTCCGCATTGCAAGGTGCAATTCTGAAATTTTTTGCTTTTTCCTGCTCCTCTTAGCATAATAAAGAAGATTCAAAGAAAGTGAGATGCCAGCTCCTTTCATTCAGTCAGTAGCTTCAATCATTTCTGGACGTTTTTCAATGGCAAACATCAATGAATATTGTAAATGCACAAACAGTAATTTCTTCGCATTGCAAGGTGCAATTCTGAAATTTTTTGCTTTTTCCTGCTCCTCTTAGCATGATAAACAAGATTCAAAGAGAGTGAGATGCCAGCTCCTTTCATTCAGTCAGTAGCTTCAATCATTTCTGGACGTTTTTCAATGGCAAAAATCAATGAATATTGTAAATGCACAAACAGTAATTTCTCCGCATTGCAAGGTGCAATTCTGAAATTTTTTACTTTTTCCTGCTCCTCTTAGCATGATAAAGAAGATTCAAAGAGAGTGAGATGCCAGCTCCTTTCATTCAGTCAGTAGCTTCAAACATTCCTGGTATATGAATAACATAATGTTTTTCAATGGCAAAAATCAATGAATATTGTAAATGCACAAACAGTAATTTCTCCGCATTGCAAGGTGCAATTCTGAAATTTTTTGCTTTTTCCTGCTCCTCTTAGCATGATAAAGAAGATTCAAAGAGAGTGAGATGCCAGCTCCTTTCATTCAGTCAGTAGCTTCAATCATTTCTGGACGTTTTTCAATTGCAAAAATCAATGAATATTGTAAATGCACAAACAGTAATTTCTCCGCATTGCAAGGTGCAATTCTGAAATTTTTTGCTTTTTCCTGCTCCTCTTAGCATGATAAAGAAGATTCAAAGAGAGTGAGATGCCAGCTCCTTTCATTCAGTCAGTAGCTTCAAACATTTCTGGTATATGAATAACATGATGTTTTTCAATGGCAAAAATCAATGAATATTGTAAATGCACAAACAGTAATTTCTCCGCATTGCAAGGTGCAATTCTGAAATTTTTTGCTTTTTCCTGCTCCTCTTAGCATGATAAAGAAGATTCAAAGAGAGTGAGATGCCAGCTCCTTTCATTCAGTCAGTAGCATCAATCATTTCTGGTATATGAATAACATGATGTTTTTCAATGGCAAAAATCAATGAATATTGTAAATGCACAAACAGTAATTTCTCCGCATTGCAAGGTGCAATTCTGAAATTTTTTGCTTTTTCCTGCTCCTCTTAGCATGATAAAGAAGATTCAAAGAGAGTGAGATGCCAGCTCCTTTCGTTCAGTCAGTAGCTTCAATCATTTCTGGACGTTTTTCAAAGGCAAAAATCATTGAATATTGTAAATGCACAAACAGTAATTTCTCCGCATTGCAAGGTGCAATTCTGAAATTTTTTACTTTTTCCTGCTCCTCTTAGCATGATAAAGAAGATTCAAAGAGAGTGAGATGCCAGCTCCTTTCATTCAGTCAGTAGCTTCAATCATTTCTGGTATATGAATAACATGATGTTTTTCAATGGCAAAAATCAATGAATATTGTAAATGCACAAACAGTAATTTCTCCGCATTGCAAGGTGCAATTCTGAAATTTTTTGCTTTTTCCTGCTCCTCTTAGCATGATAAAGAAGATACAAAGAGAGTGAGATGCCAGCTCCTTTCATTCAGTCAGTAGCTTCAATCATTTCTGGACGTTTTTCAATGGCAAAAATCATTGAATATTGTAAGTGCACAAACAGTAATTTCTCCGCATTGCAAGGTGCAATTCTGAAATTTTTTACTTTTTCCTGCTCCTCTTAGCATGATAAAGAAGATTCAAAGAGAGTGAGATGCCAGCTCCTTTCATTCAGTCAGTAGCTTCAATCATTTCTGGTATATGAGTAACATGATGTTTTTCAATGGCAAAAATCAATGAATATTGTAAATGCACAAACAGTAATTTCTCCGCATTGCAAGGTGCAATTCTGAAATTTTTTGCTTTTTCCTGCTCCTCTTAGCATGATAAAGAAGATTCAAAGAGAGTGAGATGCCAGCTCCTTTCATTCAGTCAGTAGCTTCAATCATTTCTGGACGTTTTTCAATGGCAAAAATCAATGAATATTGTAAATGCACAAACAGTAATTTCTCCGCATTGCAAGGTGCAATTCTGAAATTTTTTGCTTTTTCCTGCTCCTCTTAGCATGATAAACAAGATTAAAAGAGAGTGAGATGCCAGCTCCTTTCATTCAGTCAGTAGCTTCAATCATTTCTGGACGTTTTTCAATTGCAAAAATCAATGAATATTGTAAAGGCACAAACAGTAATTTCTCCGCATTGCAAGGTGCAACTCTGAAATTTTTTGCTTTTTCCTGCTCCTCTTAGCATGATAAAGAAGATTCAAAGAGAGTGAGATGCCAGCTCCTTTCATTCAGTCAGTAGCTTCAATCATTTCTGGTATATGAATAACGTGATGTTTTTCAATGGCAAAAATCAATGAATATTGTAAATGCACAAACAGTAATTTCTCCGCATTGCAAGGTGCAATTCTGAAATTTTTTGCTTTTTCCTGCTCCTCTTAGCATGATAAAGAAGATTCAAAGAGAGTGAGATGCCAGCTCCTTTCATTCAGTCAGTAGCTTCAAACATTTCTGGTATATGAATAACATGATGTTTTTCAATGGCAAAAATCAATGAATATTGTAAATGCACAAACAGTAATTTCTCCGCATTGCAAGGTGCAATTCTGAAATTTTTTGCTTTTTCCTGCTCCTCTTAGCATGATAAAGAAGATTCAAGGAGAGTGAGATGCCAGCTCCTTTCATTCAGTCAGTAGCTTCAAACATTTCTGGTATATGAATAACATGATGTTTTTCAATGGCAAAAATCAATGAATATTGTAAATGCACAAACAGTAATTTCTCCGCATTGCAAGGTGCAATTCTGAAATTTTTTGCTTTATCCTGCTCCTCTTAGCATGATAAAGAAGATTCAAAGAGAGTGAGATGCCAGCTCCTTTCATTCAGTCAGTAGCTTCAATCATTTCTGGACGTTTTTCAATGGCAAAAATCATTGAATATTGTAAATGCACAAACAGTAATTTCTCCGCATTGCAAGGTGCAATTCTGAAATTTTTTACTTTTTCCTGCTCCTCTTAGCATGATAAAGAAGATTCAAAGAGAGTGAGATGCCAGCTCCTTTCATTCAGTCAGTAGCTTCAATCATTTCTGGTATATGAATAACATGATGTTTTTCAATGGCAAAAATCAATGAATATTGTAAATGCACAAACAGTAATTTCTCCGCATTGCAATGTGCAATTCTGAGATTTTTTGCTTTTTCCTGCTCCTCTTAGCATGATAAAGAAGATTCAAAGAGAGTGAGATGCCAGCTCCTTTCATTCAGTCAGTAGCTTCAATCATTTCTGGACGTTTTTCAATGGCAAAAATCAATGAATATTCTAAATGCACAAACAGGAATTTCTCCGCATTGCAAGGTGCAATTCTGAAATTTTTTGCTTTTTCCTGCTCCTCTTAGCATGATAAACAAGATTCAAAGAGAGTGAGATGCCAGCTCCTTTCATTCAGTCAGTAGCTTCAATCATTTCTGGACGTTTTTCAATGGCAAAAATCAATGAATATTGTAAATGCACAAACAGTAATTTCTCCGCATTGCAAGGTGCAATTCTGAAATTTTTTGCTTTTTCCTGCTCCTCTTAGCATGATAAAGAAGATTCAAAGAGAGTGAGAAGCCAGCTCCTTTCATTCAGTCAGTAGCTTCAATCATTTCTGGACGTTTTTCAATTGCAAAAATCAATGAATATTGTAAATGCACAAACAGTAATTTCTCCGCATTGCAAGGTGCAATTCTGAAATTTTTTGCTTTTTCCTGCTCCTCTTAGCATGATAAAGAAGATTCAAAGAGAGTGAGATGCCAGCTCCTTTCATTCAGTCAGTAGCTTCAATCATTTCTGGTATATGAATAACATGATGTTTTTCAATGGCAAAAATCAATGAATATTGTAAATGCACAAACAGTAATTTCTCCGCATTGCAAGGTGCAATTCTGAAATTTTTTGCTTTTTCCTGCTCCTCTTAGCATGATAAAGAAGATTCAAAGAGAATGAGATGCCAGCTCCTTTCATTCAGTCAGTAGCTTCAATCATTTCTGGACGTTTTTCAATGGCAAAAATCAATGAATATTGTAAATGCACAAACAGTAATTTCTCCGCATTGCAAGGTGCAATTCTGAAATTTTTTGCTTTTTCCTGCTCCTCTTAGCATGATAAAGAAGATTCAAAGAGAGTGAGATGCCAGCTCCTTTCATTCAGTCAGTAGCTTCAATCATTTCTGGACGTTTTTCAATGGCAAAAATCAATGAATATTGTAAATGCACAAACAGTAATTTCTCCGCATTGCAAGGTGCAATTCTGAAATTTTTTGCTTTTTCCTGCTCCTCTTAGCATGATAAAAAAGATTCAAAGAGAGTGAGATGCCAGCTCCTTTCATTCAGTCAGTAGATTCAAACATTTCTGGTATATGAATAACATGATGTTTTTCAATGGCAAAAATCAATGAATATTGTAAATGCACAAACAGTAATTTCTCCGCATTGCAAGGTGCAATTCTGAATTTTTTTGCTTTTTCCTGCTCCTCTTAGCATGATAAAGAAGATTCAAAGAGAGTGAGACGCCAGCTCCTTTCGTTCAGTCAGTAGCTTCAATCATTTCTGGACGTTTTTCAATGGCAAAAATCATTGAATATTGTAAATGCACAAACAGTAATTTCTCCGCATTGCAAGGTGCAATTCTGAAATTTTTTACTTTTTCCTGCTCCTCTTAGCATGATAAAGAAGATTCAAAGAGAGTGAGATGCCAGCTCCTTTCATTCAGTCAGTAGCTTCAATCATTTCTGGTATATGAATAACATGATGTTTTTCAATGGCAAAAATCAATGAATATTGTAAATGCACAAATAGTAATATCTCCACATTGCAAGGTGCAATTCTGAAATTTTTTGCTTTTTCCTGTTAATCCTAGCATGATAAAGAAGATTCAAAGAGAGTGAGATGCCAGCTCCTTTCATTCAGTCAGTAGCTTCAAACATTTCTGGTATATGAAAAACATGTTTTTCAATGGCAAAAATCAATGAATATTGTAAATGCACAAACAGTAATATCTCCACATTGCAAGGTGCAATTCTGAAATTTTTTGCTTTTTCCTGCTAATCCTAGCATGATAAAGAAGATTCAAAGAGAGTGAGATGCCAGCTCCTTTCATTCAGTCAGTAGCTTCAAACATTTCTGGTATATGAAAAACATGTTTTTCAATGGCAAAAATCAATGAATATTGTAAATGCACAAACAGTAATATCTCCACATTGCAAGGTGCAATTCTGAAATTTTTTGCTTTTTCCTGCTAATCCAAGCATGATAAAGAAGATTCAAAGAGAGTGAGATGCCAGCTCCTTTCATTCAGTCAGTAGCTTCAAACATTTCTGGTATATGAATAACATGATGTTTTTCAATGGCAAAAATCAATGAATATTGTAAATGCACAAACAGTAATTTCTCCGCATTGCAAGGTGCAATTCTGAAATTTTTTGCTTTTTCCTGCTCCTCTTAGCATGATAAAGAAGATTCAAAGAGAGTGAGATGCCAGCTCCTTTCATTCAGTCAGTAGCTTCAAACATTTCTGGTATATGAATAACATGATGTTTTTCAATGGCAAAAATCAATGAATATTGTAAATGCACAAACAGTAATTTCTCCGCATTGCAAGGTGCAATTCTGAAATTTTTTGCTTTTTCCTGCTCCTCTTAGCATGATAAAGACGATTCAAAGAGAGTGAGATGCCAGCTCCTTTCATTCAGTCAGTAGCTTCAATCATTTCTGGACGTTTTTCAATGGCAAAAATCAATGAATATTGTAAATGCACAAACAGTAATTTCTCCGCATTGCAAGGTGCAATTCTGAAATTTTTTGCTTTTTCCTGCTCCTCTTAGCATGATAAAGAAAATTCAGAGTGAGATGCCAGCTGCTTTCATTCAGTCAGTAGCTTCAATCATTTCTGGACGTTTTTCAATGGCAAAAATCAATGAATATTGTAAATGCACAAACAGTAATATCTCCACATTGCAAGGTGCAATTCTGAAATTTTTTGCTTTTTCCTGTTAATCCTAGCATGATAAAGAAGATTCAAAGAGAGTGAGATGCCAGCTCCTTTCATTCAGTCAGTAGCTTCAAACATTTCTGGTATATGAAAAACATGTTTTTCAATGGCAAAAATCAATGAATATTGTAAATGCACAAACAGTAATATCTCCACATTGCAAGGTGCAATTCTGAAATTTTTTGCTTTTTCCTGCTAATCCAAGCATGATAAAGAAGATTCAAAGAGAGTGAGATGCCAGCTCCTTTCATTCAGTCAGTAGCTTCAAACATTTCTGGTATATGAATAACATGATGTTTTTCAATGGCAAAAATCAATGAATATTGTAAATGCACAAACAGTAATTTCTCCGCATTGCAAGGTGCAATTCTGAAATTTTTTGCTTTTTCCTGCTCCTCTTAGCATGATAAAGAAGATTCAAAGAGAGTGAGATGCCAGCTCCTTTCATTCAGTCAGTAGCTTCAAACATTTCTGGTATATGTTTTTCCTGCTCCTCTTCGCATGATAAAGACGATTCAAAGAGAGTGAGATGCCAGCTCCTTTCATTCAGTCAGTAGCTTCAATCATTTCTGGACGTTTTTTCAATGGCAAAAATCAATGAATATTGTAAATGCACAAACAGTAATTTCTCCGCATTGCAAGGTGCAATTCTGAAGCTTCAATCATTTCTGGACGTTTTTCAATGGCAAAAATCAATGAATATTGTAAATGCACAAACAGTAATTTCTCCGCATTGCAAGGTGCAATTCTGAAATTTTTTGCTTTTTCCTGCTCCTCTTAGCATGATAAAGAAAATTCAGAGTGAGATGCCAGCTGCTTTCATTCAGTCAGTAGCTTCAATCATTTCTGGACGTTTTTCAATGGCAAAAATCAATGAATATTGTAAATGCACAAACAGTAATTTCTCCGCATTGCAAGGTGCAATTGTGAAATTTTTTGCTTTTTCCTGCTCCTCTTAGCATGATAAAGAAGATTCAAAGAGAGTGAGATGCCAGCTCCTTTCATTCAGTCAGTAGCTTCAAACATTTCTGGTATATGAATAACATGATGTTTTTCAATGGCAAAAATCAATGAATATTGTAAATGCACAAACAGTAATTTCTCCGCATTGCAAGGTGCAATTCTGAAATTTTTTGCTTTTTCCTGCTCCTCTTAGCATGATAAAGACGATTCAAAGAGAGTGAGATGCCAGCTCCTTTCATTCAGTCAGTAGCTTCAATCATTTCTGGACGTTTTTCAATGGCAAAAATCAATGAATATTGTAAATGCACAAACAGTAATTTCTCCGCATTGCAAGGTGCAATTCTGAAATTTTTTGCTTTTTCCTGCTCCTCTTAGCATGATAAAGAAAATTCAGAGTGAGATGCCAGCTGCTTTCATTCAGTCAGTAGCTTCAATCATTTCTGGACGTTTTTCAATGGCAAAAATCAATGAATATTGTAAATGCACAAACAGTAATTTCTCCGCATTGCAAGGTGCAATTCTGAAATTTTTTGCTTTTTCCTGCTCCTCTTAGCATGATAAAGAAGATTCAAAGAGAGTGAGATGCCAGCTCCTTTCATTCAGTCAGTAGCTTCAAACATTTCTGGTATATGAATAACATGATGTTTTTCAATGGCAAAAATCAATGAATATTGTAAATGCACAAACAGTAATTTCTCCGCATTGCAAGGTGCAATTCTGAAATTTTTTACTTTTTCCTGCTCCTCTTAGCATGATAAAGAAGATTCAAAGAGAGTGAGATGCCAGCTCCTTTCGTTCAGTCAGTAGCTTCAATCATTTCTGGACGTTTTTCAAAGGCAAAAATCATTGAATATTGTAAATGCACAAACAGTAATTTCTCCGCATTGCAAGGTGCAATTCTGAAATTTTTTACTTTTTCCTGCTCCTCTTAGCATGATAAAGAAGATTCAAAGAGAGTGAGATGCCAGCTCCTTTTATTCAGTCAGTAGCTTCAATCATTTCTGGTATATGAATAACATGATGTTTTTCAATGGCAAAAATCAATGAATATTGTAAATGCACAAACAGTAATTTCTCCGCATTGCAAGGTGCAATTCTGAAGTTTTTTGCTTTTTCCTGCTCCTCTTAGCATGATAAAGAAGATTCAAAGAGAGTGAGATGCCAGCTCCTTTCATTCAGTCAGTAGCTTCAATCATTTCTGGACGTTTTTCAATGGCAAAAATCAATGAATATTGTAAATGCACAAACAGTAATTTCTCCGCATTGCAAGGTGCAATTCTGAAATTTTTTGCTTTTTCCTGCTCCTCTTAGCATGATAAAGAAAATTCAGACTGAGATGCCAGCTCCTTTCATTCAGTCAGTAGCTTCAATCATTTCTGGACGTTTTTCAATGGCAAAAATCAATGAATATTGTAAATGCACAAACAGTAATTTCTCCGCATTGCAAGGTGCAATTCTGAAATTTTTTGCTTTTTCCTGCTCCTCTTAGCATGATAAAGAAGATTCAAAGAGAGTGAGATGCCAGCTCCTTTCATTCAGTCAGTAGCTTCAAACATTTCTGGTATATGAATAACATGATGTTTTTCAATGGCAAAAATCAATGAATATTGTAAATGCACAAACAGTAATTTCTCCGCATTGCAAGGTGCAATTCTGAAATTTTTTGCTTTTTCCTGCTCCTCTTAGCATGATAAAGAAGATTCAAAGAGAGTGAGATGCCAGCTCCTTTCGTTCATTCAGTAGCTTCAATCATTTCTGGACGTTTTTCAAAGGCAAAAATCATTGAATATTGTAAATGCACAAACAGTAATTTCTCCGCATTGCAAGGTGCAATTCTGAAATTTTTTACTTTTTCCTGCTCCTCTTAGCATGATAAAGAAGATTCAAAGAGAGTGAGATGCCAGCTCCTTTCATTCAGTCAGTAGCTTCAATCATTTCTGGTATATGAATAACATGATGTTTTTCAATGGCAAAAATCAATGAATATTGTAAATGCACAAACAGTAATTTCTCCGCATTGCAAGGTGCAATTCTGAAGTTTTTTGCTTTTTCCTGCTCCTCTTAGCATGATAAAGAAGATTCAAAGAGAGTGAGATGCCAGCTCCTTTCATTCAGTCAGTAGCTTCAAACATTTCTGGTATATGAATAACATGATGTTTTTCAATGGCAAAAATCAATGAATATTGTAAATGCACAAACAGTAATTTCTCCGCATTGCAAGGTGCAATTCTGAAATTTTTTGCTTTTTCCTGCTCCTCTTAGCATGATAAAGAAGATTCAAAGAGAGTGAGATGCCAGCTCCTTTCATTCAGTCAGTAGCTTCAAACATTTCTGGTATATGAATAACATGATGTTTTTCAATGGCAAAAATCAATTAATATTGTAAATGCACAAACAGTAATTTCTCCGCATTGCAAGGTGCAATTCTGAAATTTTTTGCTTTTTCCTGCTCCTCTTCGCATGATAAAGACGATTCAAAGAGAGTGAGATGCCAGCTCCTTTCATTCAGTCAGTAGCTTCAATCATTTCTGGACGTTTTTCAATGGCAAAAATCAATGAATATTGTAAATGCACAAACAGTAATTTCTCCGCATTGCAAGGTGCAATTCTGAAATTTTTTGCTTTTTCCTGCTCCTCTTAGCATGATAAAGAAAATTCAGAGTGAGATGCCAGCTGCTTTCATTCAGTCAGTAGCTTCAATCATTTCTGGACGTTTTTCAATGGCAAAAATCAATGAATATTGTAAATGCACAAACAGTAATTTCTCCGCATTGCAAGGTGCAATTGTGAAATTTTTTGCTTTTTCCTGCTCCTCTTAGCATGATAAAGAAGATTCAAAGAGAGTGAGATGCCAGCTCCTTTCATTCAGTCAGTAGCTTCAAACATTTCTGGTATATGAATAACATGATGTTTTTCAATGGCAAAAATCAATGAATATTGTAAATGCACAAACAGTAATTTCTCCGCATTGCAAGGTGCAATTCTGAAATTTTTTGCTTTTTCCTGCTCCTCTTAGCATGATAAAGACGATTCAAAGAGAGTGAGATGCCAGCTCCTTTCATTCAGTCAGTAGCTTCAATCATTTCTGGACGTTTTTCAATGGCAAAAATCAATGAATATTGTAAATGCACAAACAGTAATTTCTCCGCATTGCAAGGTGCAATTCTGAAATTTTTTGCTTTTTCCTGCTCCTCTTAGCATGATAAAGAAAATTCAGAGTGAGATGCCAGCTGCTTTCATTCAGTCAGTAGCTTCAATCATTTCTGGACGTTTTTCAATGGCAAAAATCAATGAATATTGTAAATGCACAAACAGTAATTTCTCCGCATTGCAAGGTGCAATTCTGAAATTTTTTGCTTTTTCCTGCTCCTCTTAGCATGATAAAGAAGATTCAAAGAGAGTGAGATGCCAGCTCCTTTCATTCAGTCAGTAGCTTCAAACATTTCTGGTATATGAATAACATGATGTTTTTCAATGGCAAAAATCAATGAATATTGTAAATGCACAAACAGTAATTTCTCCGCATTGCAAGGTGCAATTCTGAAATTTTTTACTTTTTCCTGCTCCTCTTAGCATGATAAAGAAGATTCAAAGAGAGTGAGATGCCAGCTCCTTTCGTTCAGTCAGTAGCTTCAATCATTTCTGGACGTTTTTCAAAGGCAAAAATCATTGAATATTGTAAATGCACAAACAGTAATTTCTCCGCATTGCAAGGTGCAATTCTGAAATTTTTTACTTTTTCCTGCTCCTCTTAGCATGATAAAGAAGATTCAAAGAGAGTGAGATGCCAGCTCCTTTTATTCAGTCAGTAGCTTCAATCATTTCTGGTATATGAATAACATGATGTTTTTCAATGGCAAAAATCAATGAATATTGTAAATGCACAAACAGTAATTTCTCCGCATTGCAAGGTGCAATTCTGAAGTTTTTTGCTTTTTCCTGCTCCTCTTAGCATGATAAAGAAGATTCAAAGAGAGTGAGATGCCAGCTCCTTTCATTCAGTCAGTAGCTTCAATCATTTCTGGACGTTTTTCAATGGCAAAAATCAATGAATATTGTAAATGCACAAACAGTAATTTCTCCGCATTGCAAGGTGCAATTCTGAAATTTTTTGCTTTTTCCTGCTCCTCTTAGCATGATAAAGAAAATTCAGACTGAGATGCCAGCTCCTTTCATTCAGTCAGTAGCTTCAATCATTTCTGGACGTTTTTCAATGGCAAAAATCAATGAATATTGTAAATGCACAAACAGTAATTTCTCCGCATTGCAAGGTGCAATTCTGAAATTTTTTGCTTTTTCCTGCTCCTCTTAGCATGATAAAGAAGATTCAAAGAGAGTGAGATGCCAGCTCCTTTCATTCAGTCAGTAGCTTCAAACATTTCTGGTATATGAATAACATGATGTTTTTCAATGGCAAAAATCAATGAATATTGTAAATGCACAAACAGTAATTTCTCCGCATTGCAAGGTGCAATTCTGAAATTTTTTGCTTTTTCCTGCTCCTCTTAGCATGATAAAGAAGATTCAAAGAGAGTGAGATGCCAGCTCCTTTCGTTCATTCAGTAGCTTCAATCATTTCTGGACGTTTTTCAAAGGCAAAAATCATTGAATATTGTAAATGCACAAACAGTAATTTCTCCGCATTGCAAGGTGCAATTCTGAAATTTTTTACTTTTTCCTGCTCCTCTTAGCATGATAAAGAAGATTCAAAGAGAGTGAGATGCCAGCTCCTTTCATTCAGTCAGTAGCTTCAATCATTTCTGGTATATGAATAACATGATGTTTTTCAATGGCAAAAATCAATGAATATTGTAAATGCACAAACAGTAATTTCTCCGCATTGCAAGGTGCAATTCTGAAGTTTTTTGCTTTTTCCTGCTCCTCTTAGCATGATAAAGAAGATTCAAAGAGAGTGAGATGCCAGCTCCTTTCATTCAGTCAGTAGCTTCAATCATTTCTGGACGTTTTTCAATGGCAAAAATCATTGAATATTGTAAATGCACAAACAGTAATTTCTCCGCATTGCAAGGTGCAATTCTGAAGTTTTTTGCTTTTTCCTGCTCCTCTTAGCATGATAAAGAAGATTCAAAGAGAGTGAGATGCCAGCTCCTTTCATTCAGTCAGTAGCTTCAATCATTTCTGGACGTTTTTCAATGGCAAAAATCAATGAATATTGTAAATGCACAAACAGTAATTTCTCCGCATTGCAAGGTGCAATTCTGAAATTTTTTGCTTTTTCCTGCTCCTCTTAGCATGATAAAGAAAATTCAGACTGAGATGCCAGCTCCTTTCATTCAGTCAGTAGCTTCAATCATTTCTGGACGTTTTTCAATGGCAAAAATCAATGAATATTGTAAATGCACAAACAGTAATTTCTCCGCATTGCAAGGTGCAATTCTGAAATTTTTTGCTTTTTCCTGCTCCTCTTAGCATGATAAAGAAGATTCAAAGAGAGTGAGATGCCAGCTCCTTTCATTCAGTCAGTAGCTTCAAACATTTCTGGTATATGAATAACATGATGTTTTTCAATGGCAAAAATCAATGAATATTGTAAATGCACAAACAGTAATTTCTCCGCATTGCAAGGTGCAATTCTGAAATTTTTTGCTTTTTCCTGCTCCTCTTAGCATGATAAAGAAGATTCAAAGAGAGTGAGATGCCAGCTCCTTTCGTTCATTCAGTAGCTTCAATCATTTCTGGACGTTTTTCAAAGGCAAAAATCATTGAATATTGTAAATGCACAAACAGTAATTTCTCCGCATTGCAAGGTGCAATTCTGAAATTTTTTACTTTTTCCTGCTCCTCTTAGCATGATAAAGAAGATTCAAAGAGAGTGAGATGCCAGCTCCTTTCATTCAGTCAGTAGCTTCAATCATTTCTGGTATATGAATAACATGATGTTTTTCAATGGCAAAAATCAATGAATATTGTAAATGCACAAACAGTAATTTCTCCGCATTGCAAGGTGCAATTCTGAAGTTTTTTGCTTTTTCCTGCTCCTCTTAGCATGATAAAGAAGATTCAAAGAGAGTGAGATGCCAGCTCCTTTCATTCAGTCAGTAGCTTCAATCATTTCTGGACGTTTTTCAATGGCAAAAATCATTGAATATTGTAAATGCACAAACAGTAATTTCTCCGCATTGCAAGGTGCAATTCTGAAATATTTTACTTTTTCCTGCTCCTCTTAGCATGATAAAGAAGATTCAAAGAGAGTGAGATGCCAGCTCCTTTCATTCAGTCAGTAGCTTCAATCATTTCTGGTATATGAATAACATGATGTTTTTCAATGGCAAAAATCAATGAATATTGTAAATGCACAAACAGTAATTTCTCCGCATTGCAAGGTGCAATTCTGAAATTTTTTGCTTTTTCCTGCTCCTCTTAGCATAATAAAGAAGATTGAAAGAAAGTGAGATGCCAGCTCCTTTCATTCAGTCAGTAGCTTCAATCATTTCTGGACGTTTTTCAATGGCAAACATCAATGAATATTGTAAATGCACAAACAGTAATTTCTTCGCATTGCAAGGTGCAATTCTGAAATTTTTTGCTTTTTCCTGCTCCTCTTAGCATGATAAACAAGATTCAAAGAGAGTGAGATGCCAGCTCCTTTCATTCAGTCAGTAGCTTCAATCATTTCTGGACGTTTTTCAATGGCAAAAATCAATGAATATTGTAAATGCACAAACAGTAATTTCTCCGCATTGCAAGGTGCAATTCTGAAATTTTTTACTTTTTCCTGCTCCTCTTAGCATGATAAAGAAGATTCAAAGAGAGTGAGATGCCAGCTCCTTTCATTCAGTCAGTAGCTTCAAACATTCCTGTTATATGAATAACATAATGTTTTTCAATGGCAAAAATCAATGAATATTGTAAATGCACAAACAGTAATTTCTCCGCATTGCAAGGTGCAATTCTGAAATTTTTTGCTTTTTCCTGCTCCTCTTAGCATGATAAAGAAGATTCAAAGAGAGTGAGATGCCAGCTCCTTTCATTCAGTCAGTAGCTTCAATCATTTCTGGACGTTTTTCAATTGCAAAAATCAATGAATATTGTAAATGCACAAACAGTAATTTCTCCGCATTGCAAGGTGCAATTCTGAAATTTTTTGCTTTTTCCTGCTCCTCTTAGCATGATAAAGAAGATTCAAAGAGAGTGAGATGCCAGCTCCTTTCATTCAGTCAGTAGCTTCAAACATTTCTGGTATATGAATAACATGATGTTTTTCAATGGCAAAAATCAATGAATATTGTAAATGCACAAACAGTAATTTCTCCGCATTGCAAGGTGCAATTCTGAAATTTTTTGCTTTTTCCTGCTCCTCTTAGCATGATAAAGAAGATTCAAAGAGAGTGAGATGCCAGCTCCTTTCATTCAGTCAGTAGCATCAATCATTTCTGGTATATGAATAACATGATGTTTTTCAATGGCAAAAATCAATGAATATTGTAAATGCACAAACAGTAATTTCTCCGCATTGCAAGGTGCAATTCTGAAATTTTTTGCTTTTTCCTGCTCCTCTTAGCATGATAAAGAAGATTCAAAGAGAGTGAGATGCCAGCTCCTTTCGTTCAGTCAGTAGCTTCAATCATTTCTGGACGTTTTTCAAAGGCAAAAATCATTGAATATTGTAAATGCACAAACAGTAATTTCTCCGCATTGCAAGGTGCAATTCTGAAATTTTTTACTTTTTCCTGCTCCTCTTAGCATGATAAAGAAGATTCAAAGAGAGTGAGATGCCAGCTCCTTTCATTCAGTCAGTAGCTTCAATCATTTCTGGTATATGAATAACATGATGTTTTTCAATGGCAAAAATCAATGAATATTGTAAATGCACAAACAGTAATTTCTCCGCATTGCAAGGTGCAATTCTGAAATTTTTTGCTTTTTCCTGCTCCTCTTAGCATGATAAAGAAGATACAAAGAGAGTGAGATGCCAGCTCCTTTCATTCAGTCAGTAGCTTCAATCATTTCTGGACGTTTTTCAATGGCAAAAATCATTGAATATTGTAAGTGCACAAACAGTAATTTCTCTGCATTGCAAGGTGCAATTCTGAAATTTTTTACTTTTTCCTGCTCCTCTTAGCATGATAAAGAAGATTCAAAGAGAGTGAGATGCCAGCTCCTTTCATTCAGTCAGTAGCTTCAATCATTTCTGGTATATGAATAACATGATGTTTTTCAATGGCAAAAATCAATGAATATTGGAAATGCACAAACAGTAATTTCTCCGCATTGCAAGGTGCAATTCTGAAATTTTTTGCTTTTTCCTGCTCCTCTTAGCATGATAAAGAAGATTCAAAGAGAGTGAGATGCCAGCTCCTTTCATTCAGTCAGTAGCTTCAATCATTTCTGGACGTTTTTCAATGGCAAAAATCAATGAATATTGTAAATGCACAAACAGTAATTTCTCCGCATTGCAAGGTGCAATTCTGAAATTTTTTGCTTTTTCCTGCTCCTCTTAGCATGATAAACAAGATTAAAAGAGAGTGAGATGCCAGCTCCTTTCATTCAGTCAGTAGCTTCAATCATTTCTGGACGTTTTTCAATGGCAAAAATCAATGAATATTGTAAATGCACAAACAGTAATTTCTCCGCATTGCAAGGTGCAATTCTGAAATTTTTTGCTTTTTCCTGCTCCTCTTAGCATGATAAAGAAGATTCAAAGAGAGTGAGATGCCAGCTCCTTTCATTCAGTCAGTAGCTTCAAACATTCCTGGTATATGAATAACATGATGTTTTTCAATGGCAAAAATCAATGAATATTGTAAATGCACAAACAGTAATTTCTCCGCATTGCAAGGTGCAATTCTGAAATTTTTTGCTTTTTCCTGCTCCTCTTAGCATGATAAAGAAGATTCAAAGAGAGTGAGATGCCAGCTCCTTTCATTCAGTCAGTAGCTTCAATCATTTCTGGACGTTTTTCAATTGCAAAAATCAATGAATATTGTAAATGCACAAACAGTAATTTCTCCGCATTGCAAGGTGCAACTCTGAAATTTTTTGCTTTTTCCTGCTCCTCTTAGCATGATAAAGAAGATTCAAAGAGAGTGAGATGCCAGCTCCTTTCATTCAGTCAGTAGCTTCAATCATTTCTGGTATATGAATAACGTGATGTTTTTCAATGGCAAAAATCAATGAATATTGTAAATGCACAAACAGTAATTTCTCCGCATTGCAAGGTGCAATTCTGAAATTTTTTGCTTTTTCCTGCTCCTCTTAGCATGATAAAGAAGATTCAAAGAGAGTGAGATGCCAGCTCCTTTCATTCAGTCAGTAGCTTCAAACATTTCTGGTATATGAATAACATGATGTTTTTCAATGGCAAAAATCAATGAATATTGTAAATGCACAAACAGTAATTTCTCCGCATTGCAAGGTGCAATTCTGAAATTTTTTGCTTTTTCCTGCTCCTCTTAGCATGATAAAGAAGATTCAAGGAGAGTGAGATGCCAGCTCCTTTCATTCAGTCAGTAGCTTCAAACATTTCTGGTATATGAATAACATGATGTTTTTCAATGGCAAAAATCAATGAATATTGTAAATGCACAAACAGTAATTTCTCCGCATTGCAAGGTGCAATTCTGAAATTTTTTGCTTTATCCTGCTCCTCTTAGCATGATAAAGAAGATTCAAAGAGAGTGAGATGCCAGCTCCTTTCATTCAGTCAGTAGCTTCAATCATTTCTGGACGTTTTTCAATGGCAAAAATCATTGAATATTGTAAATGCACAAACAGTAATTTCTCCGCATTGCAAGGTGCAATTCTGAAATTTTTTACTTTTTCCTGCTCCTCTTAGCATGATAAAGAAGATTCAAAGAGAGTGAGATGCCAGCTCCTTTCATTCAGTCAGTAGCTTCAATCATTTCTGGACGTTTTTCAATGGCAAAAATCAACGAATATTGTAAATGCACAAACAGTAATTTCTCCGCATTGCAAGGTGCAATTCTGAAATTTTTTGCTTTTTCCTGCTCCTCTTAGCATGATAAAGAAGATTCAAAGAGAGTGAGATGCCAGCTCCTTACATTCAGTCAGTAGCTTCAATCATTTCTGGTAAATGAATAACATGACGTTTTTCAATGGCAAAAATCAATGAATATTGTAAATGCACAAACAGTAATTTCTCCGCATTGCAAGGTGCAATTCTGAAATTTTTTGCTTTTTCCTGCTCCTCTTAGCATGATAAAGAAAATTCAGAGTGAGATGCCAGCTCCTTTCATTCAGTCAGTAGCTTCAATCATTTCTGGACGTTTTTCAATGGCAAAAATCAATGAATATTGTAAATGCACAAACAGTAATTTCTCCGCATTGCAAGGTGCAATTCTGAAATTTTTTGCTTTTTCCTGCTCCTCTTAGCATGATAAAGAAGATTCAAAGAGAGTGAGATGCCAGCTCCTTTCATTCAGTCAGTAGCTTCAAACATTTCTGGTATATGAATAACATGATGTTTTTCAATGGCAAAAATCAATGAATATTGTAAATGCACAAACAGTAATTTCTCCGCATTGCAAGGTGCAATTCTGAAATTTTTTGCTTTTTCCTGCTCCTCTTAGCATGATAAAGAAGATTCAAAGAGAGTGAGATGCCAGCTCCTTTCGTTCATTCAGTAGCTTCAATCATTTCTGGACGTTTTTCAAAGGCAAAAATCATTGAATATTGTAAATGCACAAACAGTAATTTCTTCGCATTGCAAGGTGCAATTCTGAAATTTTTTGCTTTTTCCTGCTCCTCTTAGCATGATAAACAAGATTCAAAGAGAGTGAGATGCCAGCTCCTTTCATTCAGTCAGTAGCTTCAATCATTTCTGGACGTTTTTCAATGGCAAAAATCAATGAATATTGTAAATGCACAAACAGTAATTTCTCCGCATTGCAAGGTGCAATTCTGAAATTTTTTACTTTTTCCTGCTCCTCTTAGCATGATAAAGAAGATTCAAAGAGAGTGAGATGCCAGCTCCTTTCATTCAGTCAGTAGCTTCAAACATTCCTGGTATATGAATAACATAATGTTTTTCAATGGCAAAAATCAATGAATATTGTAAATGCACAAACAGTAATTTCTCCGCATTGCAAGGTGCAATTCTGAAATTTTTTGCTTTTTCCTGCTCCTCTTAGCATGATAAAGAAGATTCAAAGAGAGTGAGATGCCAGCTCCTTTCATTCAGTCAGTAGCTTCAATCATTTCTGGACGTTTTTCAATTGCAAAAATCAATGAATATTGTAAATGCACAAACAGTAATTTCTCCGCATTGCAAGGTGCAATTCTGAAATTTTTTGCTTTTTCCTGCTCCTCTTAGCATGATAAAGAAGATTCAAAGAGAGTGAGATGCCAGCTCCTTTCATTCAGTCAGTAGCTTCAAACATTTCTGGTATATGAATAACATGATGTTTTTCAATGGCAAAAATCAATGAATATTGTAAATGCACAAACAGTAATTTCTCCGCATTGCAAGGTGCAATTCTGAAATTTTTTGCTTTTTCCTGCTCCTCTTAGCATGATAAAGAAGATTCAAAGAGAGTGAGATGCCAGCTCCTTTCATTCAGTCAGTAGCATCAATCATTTCTGGTATATGAATGACATGATGTTTTTCAATGGCAAAAATCAATGAATATTGTAAATGCACAAACAGTAATTTCTCCGCATTGCAAGGTGCAATTCTGAAATTTTTTGCTTTTTCCTGCTCCTCTTAGCATGATAAAGAAGATTCAAAGAGAGTGAGATGCCAGCTCCTTTCGTTCAGTCAGTAGCTTCAATCATTTCTGGACGTTTTTCAAAGGCAAAAATCATTGAATATTGTAAATGCACAAACAGTAATTTCTCCGCATTGCAAGGTGCAATTCTGAAATTTTTAACTTTTTCCTGCTCCTCTTAGCATGATAAAGAAGATTCAAAGAGAGTGAGATGCCAGCTCCTTTCATTCAGTCAGTAGCTTCAATCATTTCTGGTATATGAATAACATGATGTTTTTCAATGGCAAAAATCAATGAATATTGTAAATGCACAAACAGTAATTTCTCCGCATTGCAAGGTGCAATTCTGAAATTTTTTGCTTTTTCCTGCTCCTCTTAGCATGATAAAGAAGATACAAAGAGAGTGAGATGCCAGCTCCTTTCATTCAGTCAGTAGCTTCAATCATTTCTGGACGTTTTTCAATGGCAAAAATCATTGAATATTGTAAGTGCACAAACAGTAATTTCTCCGCATTGCAAGGTGCAATTCTGAAATTTTTTGCTTTTTCCTGCTCCTCTTAGCATGATAAAGAAAATTCAGAGTGAGATGCCAGCTCCTTTCATTCAGTCAGTAGCTTCAATCATTTCTGGACGTTTTTCAATGGCAAAAATCAATGAATATTGTAAATGCACAAACAGTAATTTCTCCGCATTGCAAGGTGCAATTCTGAAATTTTTTGCTTTTTCCTGCTCCTCTTAGCATGATAAAGAAGATTCAAAGAGAGTGAGATGCCAGCTCCTTTCATTCAGTCAGTAGCTTCAAACATTTCTGGTATATGAATAACATGATGTTTTTCAATGGCAAAAATCAATGAATATTGTAAATGCACAAACAGTAATTTCTCCGCATTGCAAGGTGCAATTCTGAAATTTTTTGCTTTTTCCTGCTCCTCTTAGCATGATAAAGAAGATTCAAAGAGAGTGAGATGCCAGCTCCTTTCGTTCATTCAGTAGCTTCAATCATTTCTGGACGTTTTTCAAAGGCAAAAATCATTGAATATTGTAAATGCACAAACAGTAATTTCTCCGCATTGCAAGGTGCAATTCTGAAATTTTTTACTTTTTCCTGCTCCTCTTAGCATGATAAAGAAGATTCAAAGAGAGTGAGATGCCAGCTCCTTTCATTCAGTCAGTAGCTTCAATCATTTCTGGTATATGAATAACATGATGTTTTTCAATGGCAAAAATCAATGAATATTGTAAATGCACAAACAGTAATTTCTCCGCATTGCAAGGTGCAATTCTGAAGTTTTTTGCTTTTTCCTGCTCCTCTTAGCATGATAAAGAAGATTCAAAGAGAGTGAGATGCCAGCTCCTTTCATTCAGTCAGTAGCTTCAATCATTTCTGGACGTTTTTCAATGGCAAAAATCATTGAATATTGTAAATGCACAAACAGTAATTTCTCCGCATTGCAAGGTGCAATTCTGAAATTTTTTACTTTTTCCTGCTCCTCTTAGCATGATAAAGAAGATTCAAAGAGAGTGAGATGCCAGCTCCTTTCATTCAGTC
Organism: Phyllobates terribilis; assembly: GCF_046119375.1. NCBI lineage: Eukaryota > Metazoa > Chordata > Amphibia > Anura > Dendrobatidae > Phyllobates > Phyllobates terribilis. The sequence continues at coordinate 56,650 of NW_027365625.1, read as the reverse complement.
AGTAGCTTCAATCATTTCTGGTATATGAATAACATGATGTTTTTCAATGGCAAAAATCAATGAATATTGTAAATGCACAAACAGTAATTTCTCCGCATTGCAAGGTGCAATTCTGAAATTTTTTGCTTTTTCCTGCTCCTCTTAGCATAATAAAGAAGATTCAAAGAAAGTGAGATGCCAGCTCCTTTCATTCAGTCAGTAGCTTCAATCATTTCTGGACGTTTTTCAATGGCAAACATCAATGAATATTGTAAATGCACAAACAGTAATTTCTTCGCATTGCAAGGTGCAATTCTGAAATTTTTTGCTTTTTCCTGCTCCTCTTAGCATGATAAACAAGATTCAAAGAGAGTGAGATGCCAGCTCCTTTCATTCAGTCAGTAGCTTCAATCATTTCTGGACGTTTTTCAATGGCAAAAATCAATGAATATTGTAAATGCACAAACAGTAATTTCTCCGCATTGCAAGGTGCAATTCTGAAATTTTTTACTTTTTCCTGCTCCTCTTAGCATGATAAAGAAGATTCAAAGAGAGTGAGATGCCAGCTCCTTTCATTCAGTCAGTAGCTTCAAACATTCCTGGTATATGAATAACATAATGTTTTTCAATGGCAAAAATCAATGAATATTGTAAATGCACAAACAGTAATTTCTCCGTATTGCAAGGTGCAATTCTGAAATTTTTTGCTTTTTCCTGCTCCTCTTAGCATGATAAAGAAGATTCAAAGAGAGTGAGATGCCAGCTCCTTTCATTCAGTCAGTAGCTTCAATCATTTCTGGACGTTTTTCAATTGCAAAAATCAATGAATATTGTAAATGCACAAACAGTAATTTCTCCGCATTGCAAGGTGCAATTCTGAAATTTTTTGCTTTTTCCTGCTCCTCTTAGCATGATAAAGAAGATTCAAAGAGAGTGAGATGCCAGCTCCTTTCATTCAGTCAGTAGCTTCAAACATTTCTGGTATATGAATAACATGATGTTTTTCAATGGCAAAAATCAATGAATATTGTAAATGCACAAACAGTAATTTCTCCGCATTGCAAGGTGCAATTCTGAAATTTTTTGCTTTTTCCTGCTCCTCTTAGCATGATAAAGAAGATTCAAAGAGAGTGAGATGCCAGCTCCTTTCATTCAGTCAGTAGCATCAATCATTTCTGGTATATGAATAACATGATGTTTTTCAATGGCAAAAATCAATGAATATTGTAAATGCACAAACAGTAATTTCTCCGCATTGCAAGGTGCAATTCTGAAATTTTTTGCTTTTTCCTGCTCCTCTTAGCATGATAAAGAAGATTCAAAGAGAGTGAGATGCCAGCTCCTTTCGTTCAGTCAGTAGCTTCAATCATTTCTGGACGTTTTTCAAAGGCAAAAATCATTGAATATTGTAAATGCACAAACAGTAATTTCTCCGCATTGCAAGGTGCAATTCTGAAATTTTTAACTTTTTCCTGCTCCTCTTAGCATGATAAAGAAGATTCAAAGAGAGTGAGATGCCAGCTCCTTTCATTCAGTCAGTAGCTTCAATCATTTCTGGTATATGAATAACATGATGTTTTTCAATGGCAAAAATCAATGAATATTGTAAATGCACAAACAGTAATTTCTCCGCATTGCAAGGTGCAATTCTGAAATTTTTTGCTTTTTCCTGCTCCTCTTAGCATGATAAAGAAGATACAAAGAGAGTGAGATGCCAGCTCCTTTCATTCAGTCAGTAGCTTCAATCATTTCTGGACGTTTTTCAATGGCAAAAATCATTGAATATTGTAAGTGCACAAACAGTAATTTCTCCGCATTGCAAGGTGCAATTCTGAAATTTTTTACTTTTTCCTGCTCCTCTTAGCATGATAAAGAAGATTCAAAGAGAGTGAGATGCCAGCTCCTTTCATTCAGTCAGTAGCTTCAATCATTTCTGGTATATGAATAACATGATGTTTTTCAATGGCAAAAATCAATGAATATTGTAAATGCACAAACAGTAATTTCTCCGCATTGCAAGGTGCAATTCTGAAATTTTTTGCTTTTTCCTGCTCCTCTTAGCATGATAAAGAAGATTCAAAGAGAGTGAGATGCCAGCTCCTTTCATTCAGTCAGTAGCTTCAATCATTTCTGGACGTTTTTCAATGGCAAAAATCAATGAATATTGTAAATGCACAAACAGTAATTTCTCCGCATTGCAAGGTGCAATTCTGAAATTTTTTGCTTTTTCCTGCTCCTCTTAGCATGATAAACAAGATTAAAAGAGAGTGAGATGCCAGCTCCTTTCATTCAGTCAGTAGCTTCAATCATTTCTGGACGTTTTTCAATGGCAAAAATCAATGAATATTGTAAATGCACAAACAGTAATTTCTCCGCATTGCAAGGTGCAATTCTGAAATTTTTTGCTTTTTCCTGCTCCTCTTAGCATGATAAAGAAGATTCAAAGAGAGTGAGATGCCAGCTCCTTTCATTCAGTCAGTAGCTTCAAACATTCCTGGTATATGAATAACATGATGTTTTTCAATGGCAAAAATCAATGAATATTGTAAATGCACAAACAGTAATTTCTCCGCATTGCAAGGTGCAATTCTGAAATTTTTTGCTTTTTCCTGCTCCTCTTAGCATGATAAAGAAGATTCAAAGAGAGTGAGATGCCAGCTCCTTTCATTCAGTCAGTAGCTTCAATCATTTCTGGACGTTTTTCAATTGCAAAAATCAATGAATATTGTAAATGCACAAACAGTAATTTCTCCGCATTGCAAGGTGCAACTCTGAAATTTTTTGCTTTTTCCTGCTCCTCTTAGCATGATAAAGAAGATTCAAAGAGAGTGAGATGCCAGCTCCTTTCATTCAGTCAGTAGCTTCAATCATTTCTGGTATATGAATAACGTGATGTTTTTCAATGGCAAAAATCAATGAATATTGTAAATGCACAAACAGTAATTTCTCCGCATTGCAAGGTGCAATTCTGAAATTTTTTGCTTTTTCCTGCTCCTCTTAGCATGATAAAGAAGATTCAAAGAGAGTGAGATGCCAGCTCTTTCATTCAGTCAGTAGCTTCAAACATTTCTGGTATATGAATAACATGATGTTTTTCAATGGCAAAAATCAATGAATATTGTAAATGCACAAACAGTAATTTCTCCGCATTGCAAGGTGCAATTCTGAAATTTTTTGCTTTTTCCTGCTCCTCTTAGCATGATAAAGAAGATTCAAGGAGAGTGAGATGCCAGCTCCTTTCATTCAGTCAGTAGCTTCAAACATTTCTGGTATATGAATAACATGATGTTTTTCAATGGCAAAAATCAATGAATATTGTAAATGCACAAACAGTAATTTCTCCGCATTGCAAGGTGCAATTCTGAAATTTTTTGCTTTATCCTGCTCCTCTTAGCATGATAAAGAAGATTCAAAGAGAGTGAGATGCCAGCTCCTTTCATTCAGTCAGTAGCTTCAATCATTTCTGGACGTTTTTCAATGGCAAAAATCATTGAATATTGTAAATGCACAAACAGTAATTTCTCCGCATTGCAAGGTGCAATTCTGAAATTTTTTACTTTTTCCTGCTCCTCTTAGCATGATAAAGAAGATTCAAAGAGAGTGAGATGCCAGCTCCTTTCATTCAGTCAGTAGCTTCAATCATTTCTGGTATATGAATAACATGATGTTTTTCAATGGCAAAAATCAATGAATATTGTAAATGCACAAACAGTAATTTCTCCGCATTGCAATGTGCAATTCTGAGATTTTTTGCTTTTTCCTGCTCCTCTTAGCATGATAAAGAAGATTCAAAGAGAGTGAGATGCCAGCTCCTTTCATTCAGTCAGTAGCTTCAATCATTTCTGGACGTTTTTCAATGGCAAAAATCAATGAATATTGTAAATGCACAAACAGTAATTTCTCCGCATTGCAAGGTGCAATTCTGAAATTTTTTGCTTTTTCCTGCTCCTCTTAGCATGATAAAGAAGATTCAAAGAGAGTGAGATGCCAGCTCCTTTCATTCAGTCAGTAGCTTCAATCATTTCTGGACGTTTTTCAATGGCAAAAATCAATGAATATTGTAAATGCACAAACAGTAATTTCTCCGCATTGCAAGGTGCAATTCTGAAATTTTTTGCTTTTTCCTGCTCCTCTTAGCATGATAAAGAAGATTCAAAGAGAGTGAGATGCCAGCTCGTTTCATTCAGTCAGTAGCTTCAATCATTTCTGGACGTTTTTCAATGGCAAAAATCAATGAATATTGTAAATGCACAAACAGTAATTTCTCCGCATTGCAAGGTGCAATTCTGAAATTTTTTGCTTTTTCCTGCTCCTCTTAGCATGATAAAAAAGATTCAAAGAGAGTGAGATGCCAGCTCCTTTCATTCAGTCAGTAGCTTCAAACATTTCTGGTATATGAATAACATGATGTTTTTCAATGGCAAAAATCAATGAATATTGTAAATGCACAAACAGTAATTTCTCCGCATTGCAAGGTGCAATTCTGAATTTTTTTGCTTTTTCCTGCTCCTCTTAGCATGATAAAGAAGATTCAAAGAGAGTGAGACGCCAGCTCCTTTCGTTCAGTCAGTAGCTTCAATCATTTCTGGACGTTTTTCAATGGCAAAAATCATTGAATATTGTAAATGCACAAACAGTAATTTCTCCGCATTGCAAGGTGCAATTCTGAAATTTTTTACTTTTTCCTGCTCCTCTTAGCATGATAAAGAAGATTCAAAGAGAGTGAGATGCCAGCTCCTTTCATTCAGTCAGTAGCTTCAATCATTTCTGGTATATGAATAACATGATGTTTTTCAAGGCAAAAATCAATGAATATTGTAAATGCACAAACAGTAATTTCTCCGCATTGCAAGGTGCAATTCTGAAATTTTTTGCTTTTTCCTGCTCCTCTTAGCATGATAAAGAAGATTCAAAGAGAGTGAGATGCCAGCTCCTTTCATTCAGTCAGTAGCTTCAATCATTTCTGGACGTTTTTCAATGGCAAAAATCAACGAATATTGTAAATGCACAAACAGTAATTTCTCCGCATTGCAAGGTGCAATTCTGAAATTTTTTGCTTTTTCCTGCTCCTCTTAGCATGATAAAGAAGATTCAAAGAGAGTGAGATGCCAGCTCCTTACATTCAGTCAGTAGCTTCAATCATTTCTGGTAAATGAATAACATGATGTTTTTCAAAGGCAAAAATCAATGAATTTTGTAAATGCACAAACAGTAATTTCTCCGCATTGCAAGGTGCAATTCTGAATTTTTTTGCTTTTTCCTGCTCCTCTTAGCATGATAAAGAAGATTCAAAGAGAGTGAGACGCCAGCTCCTTTCGTTCAGTCAGTAGCTTCAATCATTTCTGGACGTTTTTCAATGGCAAAAATCATTGAATATTGTAAATGCACAAACAGTAATTTCTCCGCATTGCAAGGTGCAATTCTGAAATTTTTTACCTTTTCCTGCTCCTCTTAGCATGATAAAGAAGATTCAAAGAGAGTGAGATGCCAGCTCCTTTCATTCAGTCAGTAGCTTCAATCATTTCTGGTATATGAATAACATGATGTTTTTCAATGGCAAAAATCAATGAATATTGTAAATGCACAAACAGTAATTTCTCCGCATTGCAAGGTGCAATTCTGAAATTTTTTGCTTTTTCCTGCTCCTCTTAGCATGATAAAGAAGATTCAAAGAGAGTGAGATGCCAGCTCCTTTCATTCAGTCAGTAGCTTCAATCATTTCTGGACGTTTTTCAATGGCAAAAATCAACGAATATTGTAAATGCACAAACAGTAATTTCTCCGCATTGCAAGGTGCAATTCCGAAATTTTTTGCTTTTTCCTGCTCCTCTTAGCATGATAAAGAAGATTCAAAGAGAGTGAGATGCCAGCTCCTTACATTCATTCAGTAGCTTCAATCATTTCTGGTAAATGAATAACATGATGTTTTTCAAAGGCAAAAATCAATGAATTTTGTAAATGCACAAACAGTACTTTCTCCGCATTGCAAGGTGCAATTCTGAATTTTTTTGCTTTTTCCTGCTCCTCTTAGCATGATAAAGAAGATTCAAAGAGAGTGAGACGCCAGCTCCTTTCGTTCAGTCAGTAGCTTCAATCATTTCTGGACGTTTTTCAATGGCAAAAATCATTGAATATTGTAAATGCACAAACAGTAATTTCTCCGCATTGCAAGGTGCAATTCTGAAATTTTTTACCTTTTCCTGCTCCTCTTAGCATGATAAAGAAGATTCAAAGAGAGTGAGATGCCAGCTCCTTTCATTCAGTCAGTAGCTTCAATCATTTCTGGTATATGAATAACATGATGTTTTTCAATGGCAAAAATCAATGAATATTGTAAATGCACAAACAGTAATTTCTCCGCATTGCAAGGTGCAATTCTGAAATTTTTTGCTTTTTCCTGCTCCTCTTAGCATGATAAAGAAGATTCAAAGAGAGTGAGATGCCAGCTCCTTTCATTCAGTCAGTAGCTTCAATCATTTCTGGACGTTTTTCAATGGCAAAAATCAACGAATATTGTAAATGCACAAACAGTAATTTCTCCGCATTGCAAGGTGCAATTCTGAAATTTTTTGCTTTTTCCTGCTCCTCTTAGCTTATAAAGAAGATTCAAAGAGAGTGAGATGCCAGCTCCTTACATTCAGTCAGTAGCTTCAATCATTTCTGGTAAATGAATAACATGATGTTTTTCAAAGGCAAAAATCAATGAATTTTGTAAATGCACAAACAGTAATTTCTCCGCATTGCAAGGCGCAATTCTGAAATTTTTTGCTTTTTCCTGCTCCTCTTAGCATGATAAAGAAGATTCAAAGAGAGTGAGATGCCAGCTCCTTTCAATCAGTCAGTAGCTTCAATCATTTCTGGACGTTTTTCAATGGCAAAAATCAATGAATATTGTAAATGCACAAACAGTAATTTCTCCGCATTGCAAGGTGCAATTCTGAAATTTTTTGCTTTTTCCTGCTCCTCTTAGCATGATAAAGAAGATTCAAAGAGAGTGAGATGCCAGCTCCTTTCATTCAGTCAGTAGCTTCAATCATTTCTGGACGTTTTTCAATGGCAAAAATCAATGAATATTGTAAATGCACAAACAGTAATTTTTCCGCATTGCAAGGTGCAATTCTGAAATTTTTTGCTTATTCCTGCTCCTCTTAGCATGATAAAGAAGATTCAAAGAGAGTGAGGTGCCAGCTCCTTTCATTCAGTCAGTAGCTTCAAACATTTCTGGTATATGAATAACGTTTTTCAATGGCAAAAATCAATGAATATTGTAAATGCACAAACAGTTATTTCTCCGCATTGCAAGGTGCAATTCTGAAATTTTTTGCTTTTTCCTGCTCCTCTTAGCATGATAAAGAAGATTCAAAGAGAGTGAGATGCCAGCTCCTTTCATTCAGTCAGTAGCTTCAATCATTTCTGGACGTTTTTCAATGGCAAAAATCAATGAATATTGTAAATGCACAAACAGTAATTTCTCCGCATTGCAAGGTGCAATTCTGAAATTTTTTGCTTTTTCCTGCTCCTCTTAGCATGATAAAGAAGATTCAAAGAGAGTGAGATGCCAGCTCCTTTCATTCAGTCAGTAGCTTCAATCATTTCTGGACGTTTTTCAATGGCAAAAATCAATGAATATTGTAAATGCACAAACAGTAATTTCTCCGCATTGCAAGGTGCAATTCTGAAATTTTTTGCTTTTTCCTGCTCCTCTTAGCATGATAAAGAAGATTCAAAGAGAGTGAGATGCCAGCTCCTTTCATTCAGTCAGTAGCTTCAATCATTTCTGGACGGTTTTCAATGGCAAAAATCAATGAATATTGTAAATGCACAAACAGTAATTTCTCCGCATTGCAAGGTGCAATTCTGAAATTTTTGCTTTTTCCTGCTCCTCTTAGCATGATAAAGAAGATTCAAAGAGAGTGAGGTGCCAGCTCCTTTCATTCAGTCAGTAGCTTCAAACATTTCTGGTATATGAATAACATGTTTTTCAATGGCAAAAATCAATGAATATTGTAAATGCACAAACAGTAATTTCTCCGCATTGCAAGGAGCAATTCTGAAATTTTTTGCTTTTTCCTGCTCCTCTTAGCATGATAAAGAAGATTCAAAGAGAGTGAGATGCCAGCTCCTTTCATTCAGTCAGTAGCTTCAATCATTTCTGGACGTTTTTCAATGGCAAAAATCAATGAATATTGTAAATGCACAAACTGTAATTTCTCCGCATTGCAAGGTGCAATTCTGAAATTTTTTGCTTTTTCCTGCTCCTCTTAGCATGATAAAGAAGATTCAAAGAGAGTGAGATGCCAGCTCTTTTCATTCAGTCAGTAGCTTCAATCATTTCTGGACGTTTTTCAATGGCAAAAATCAATGAATATTGTAAATGCACAAACAGTAATTTCTCCGCATTGCAAGGTGCAATTCTGAAATTTTTTGCTTTTTCCTGCTCCTCTTAGCATGATAAAGAAGATTCAAAGAGAGTGAGATGCCAGCTCCTTTCATTCAATCAGTAGCTTCAAACATTTCTGGTATATGAATAACATGATGTTTTTCAATGGCAAAAATCAATGAATATTGTAAATGCACAAACAGTAATTTCTCCGCATTGCAAGGTGCAATTCTGAAATTTTTTGCTTTTTCCTGCTCCTCTTAGCATGATAAAGAAGATTCAAAGAGAGTGAGATGCCAGCTCCTTTCATTCAGTCAGTAGCTTCAATCATTTCTGGACGTTTTTCAATGGCAAAAATCAATGAATATTGTAAATGCACAAACAGTAATTTCTCCGCATTGCAAGGTGCAATTCTGAAATTTTTTGCTTTTTCCTGCTCCTCTTAGCATGATAAAGAAGATTCAAAGAGAGTGAGATGCCAGCTCCTTACATTCAGTCAGTAGCTTCAATCATTTCTGGTAAATGAATAACATGATGTTTTTCAATGGCAAAAATCAATGAATTTTGTAAATGCACAAACAGTAATTTCTCCGCATTGCAAGGCGCAATTCTGAAATTTTTTGCTTTTTCCTGCTCCTCTTAGCATGATAAAGAAGATTCAAAGAGAGTGAGATGCCAGCTCCTTTCAATCAGTCAGTAGCTTCAATCATTTCTGGACGTTTTTCAATGGCAAAAATCAATGAATATTGTAAATGCACAAACAGTAATTTCTCCGCATTGCAAGGTGCAATTCTGAAATTTTTTGCTTTTTCCTGCTCCTCTTAGCATGATAAAGAAGATTCAAAGAGAGTGAGATGCCAGCTCCTTTCATTCAGTCAGTAGCTTCAATCATTTCTGGACGTTTTTCAATGGCAAAAATCAATGAATATTGTAAATGCACAAACAGTAATTTTTCCGCATTGCAAGGTGCAATTCTGAAATTTTTTGCTTATTCCTGCTCCTCTTAGCATGATAAAGAAGATTCAAAGAGAGTGAGGTGCCAGCTCCTTTCATTCAGTCAGTAGCTTCAAACATTTCTGGTATATGAATAACGTTTTTCAATGGCAAAAATCAATGAATATTGTAAATGCACAAACAGTTATTTCCCTTCATTGCAAGGTGCAATTCTGAAATTTTTTGCTTTTTCCTGCTCCTCTTAGCATGATAAAGAAGATTCAAAGAGAGTGAGATGCCAGCTCCTTTCATTCAGTCAGTAGCTTCAATCATTTCTGGACGTTTTTCAATGGCAAAAATCAATGAATATTGTAAATGCACAAACAGTAATTTCTCCGCATTGCAAGGTGCAATTCTGAAATTTTTTGCTTTTTCCTGCTCCTCTTAGCATGATAAAGAAGATTCAAAGAGAGTGAGATGCCAGCTCCTTTCATTCAGTCAGTAGCTTCAATCATTTCTGGACGTTTTTCAATGGCAAAAATCAATGAATATTGTAAATGCACAAACAGTAATTTCTCCGCATTGCAAGGTGCAATTCTGAAATTTTTGCTTTTTCCTGCTCCTCTTAGCATGATAAAGAAGATTCAAAGAGAGTGAGGTGCCAGCTCCTTTCATTCAGTCAGTAGCTTCAAACATTTCTGGTATATGAATAACATGTTTTTCAATGGCAAAAATCAATGATTATTGTAAATGCACAAACAGTAATTTCTCCGCATTGCAAGGAGCAATTCTGAAATTTTTTGCTTTTTCCTGCTCCTGTTAGCATGATAAAGAAGATTCAAAGAGAGTGAGATGCCAGCTCCTTTCATTCAGTCAGTAGCTTCAATCATTTCTGGACGTTTTTCAATGGCAAAAATCAATGAATATTGTAAATGCACAAACTGTAATTTCTCCGCATTGCAAGGTGCAATTCTGAAATTTTTTGCTTTTTCCTGCTCCTCTTAGCATGATAAAGAAGATTCAAAGAGAGTGAGATGCCAGCTCTTTTCATTCAGTCAGTAGCTTCAATCATTTCTGGACGTTTTTCAATGGCAAAAATCAATGAATATTGTAAATGCACAAACAGTAATTTCTCCGCATTGCAAGGTGCAATTCTGAAATTTTTTGCTTTTTCCTGCTCCTCTTAGCATGATAAAGAAGATTCAAAGAGAGTGAGATGCCAGCTCCTTTCATTCAATCAGTAGCTTCAAACATTTCTGGTATATGAATAACATGATGTTTTTCAATGGCAAAAATCTATGAATATTGTAAATGCACAAACAGTAATTTCTCCGCATTGCAAGGTGCAATTCTGAAATTTTTTGCTTTTTCCTGCTCCTCTTAGCATGATAAAGAAGATTCAAAGAGAGTGAGATGCCAGCTCCTTTCATTCAGTCAGTAGCTTCAATCATTTCTGGACGTTTTTCAATGGCAAAAATCAATGAATATTGTAAATGCACAAACAGTAATTTCTCCGCATTGCAAGGTGCAATTCTGAAATTTTTTGCTTTTTCCTGCTCCTCTTAGCATGATAAAGAAGATTCAAAGAGAGTGAGGTGCCAGCTCCTTTCATTCAGTCAGTAGCTTCAAACATTTCTGGTATATGAATAACATGTTTTTCAATGGCAAAAATCAATGAATATTGTAAATGCACAAACTGTAATTTCTCCGCATTGCAAGGTGCAATTCTGAAATTTTTTGCTTTTTCCTGCTCCTCTTAGCATGATAAAGAAAATTCAAAGAGAGTGAGATGCCAGCTCCTTTCATTCAGTCAGTAGCTTCAATCATTTCTGGACGTTTTTCAATGGCAAAAATCAATGAATATTGTAAATGCACAAACAGTAATTTCTCCGCATTGCAAGGTGCAATTCTGAAATTTTTTGCTTTTTCCTGCTCCTCTTAGCATGATAAAGAAGATTCAAAGAGAGTGAGATGCCAGCTCCTTTCATTCAGTCAGTAGCTTCAATCATTTCTGGACGTTTTTCAATGGCAAAAATCAATGAATATTGTAAATGCACAAACTGTAATTTCTCCGCATTGTAAGGTGCAATTCTGAAATTTTTTGCTTTTTCCTGCTCCTCTTAGCATGATAAAGAAGATTCAAAGAGAGTGAGATGCCAGCTCCTTTCATTCAGTCAGTAGCTTCAATCATTTCTGGACGTTTTTCAATGGCAAAAATCAATGAATATTGTAAATGCACAAACAGTAATTTCTCCGCATTGCAAGGTGCGATTCTGAAATTTTTTGCTTTTTCCTGCTCCCCTTAGCATGATAAAGAAGATTCAAAGAGAGTGAGATGCCAGCTCCTTTCATTCAGTCAGTAGCTTCAATCATTTCTGGACGTTTTTCAATGGCAAAAATCAATGAATATTGTAAATGCACAAACAGAAATTTCTCCGCATTGCAAGGTGCAATTCTGAAATTTTTTGCTTTTTCCTGCTCCTCTTAGCATGATAAAGAAGATTCAAAGAGAGTGAGATGCCAGCTCCTTTCATTCAGTCAGTAGCTTCAAACATTTCTGGTATATGAATAACATGATGTTTTTCAATGGCAAAAATCAATGAATATTGTAAATGCACAAACAGTAATTTCTCCGCATTGCAAGGTGCAATTCTGAAATTTTTTGCTTTTTCCTGCTCCTCTTAGCATGATAAAGAAGATTCAAAGAGAGTGAGATGCCAGCTCCTTTCGTTCAGTCAGTAGCTTCAATCATTTCTGGACGTTTTTCAATGGCAAAAATCATTGAATATTGTAAATGCACAAACAGTAATTTCTCCGCATTGCAAGGTGCAATTCTGAAATTTTTTACATTTTCCTGCTCCTCTTAGCATGATAAAGAAGATTCAAAGAGAGTGAGATGCCAGCTCCTTTCATTCAGTCAGTAGCTTCAATCATTTCTGGTATATGAATAACATGATGTTTTTCAATGGCAAAAATCAATGAATATTGTAAATGCACAAACAGTAATTTCTCCGCATTGCAAGGTGCAATTCTGAAATTTTTTGCTTTTTCCTGCTCCTCTTAGCATGATAAAGAAGATTCAAAGAGAGTGAGATGCCAGCTCCTTTCATTCAGTCAGTAGCTTCAATCATTTCTGGACGTTTTTCAATGGCAAAAATCAATGAATATTGTAAATGCACAAACAGTAATTTCTCCGCATTGCAAGGTGCAATTCTGAAATTTTTTGCTTTTTCCTGCTCCTCTTAGCATGATAAAGAAGATTCAAAGAGAGTGAGGTGCCAGCTCCTTTCATTCAGTCAGTAGCTTCAAACATTTCTGGTATATGAATAACATGTTTTTCAATGGCAAAAATCAATGAATATTGTAAATGCACAAACAGTAATTTCTCCGCATTGCAAGGAGCAATTCTGAAATTTTTTGCTTTTTCCTGCTCCTCTTAGCATGATAAAGAAGATTCAAAGAGAGTGAGATGCCAGCTCCTTTCATTCAGTCAGTAGCTTCAATCATTTCTGGACGTTTTTCAATGGCAAAAATCAATGAATATTGTAAATGCACAAACTGTAATTTCTCCGCATTGCAAGGTGCAATTCTGAAATTTTTTGCTTTTTCCTGCTCCTCTTAGCATGATAAAGAAGATTCAAAGAGAGTGAGATGCCAGCTCCTTTCATTCAGTCAGTAGCTTCAATCATTTCTGGACGTTTTTCAATGGCAAAAATCAATGAATATTGTAAATGCACAAACAGTAATTTCTCCGCATTGCAAGGTGCAATTCTGAAATTTTTTGCTTTTTCCTGCTCCTCTTAGCATGATAAAGAAGATTCAAAGAGAGTGAGATGCCAGCTCCTTTCATTCAGTCAGTAGCTTCAAACATTTCTGGTATATGAATAACATGATGTTTTTCAATGGCAAAAATTAATGAATATTGTAAATGCACAAACAGTAATTTCTCCGCATTGCAAGGTGCAATTCTGAAATTTTTTGCTTTTTCCAGCTCCTCTTAGCATGATAAAGAAGATTCAAAGAGAGTGAGATGCCAGCTCCTTTCATTCAGTCAGTAGCTTCAATCATTTCTGGACGTTTTTCAATGGCAAAAATCAATGAATATTGTAAATGCACAAACAGTAATTTCTCCGCATTGCAAGGTGCAATTCTGAAATTTTTTGCTTTATCCTGCTCCTCTTAGCATGATAAAGAAGATTCAAAGAGAGTGAGGTGCCAGCTCCTTTCATTCAGTCAGTAGCTTCAAACATTTCTGGTATATGAATAACATGTTTTTCAATGGCAAAAATCAATGAATATTGTAAATGCACAAACAGTAATTTCTCCGCATTGCAAGGTGCAATTCTGAAATTTTTTGCTTTTTCCTGCTCCTCTTAGCATGATAAAGAAAATTCAAAGAGAGTGAGATGCCAGCTCCTTTCATTCAGTCAGTAGCTTCAATCATTTCTGGACGTTTTTCAATGGCAAAAATCAATGAATATTGTAAATGCACAAACAGTAATTTCTCCGCATTGTAAGGTGCAATTCTGAAATTTTTTGCTTTTTCCTGCTCCTCTTAGCATGATAAAGAAGATTCAAAGAGAGTGAGATGCCAGCTCCTTTCATTCAGTCAGTAGCTTCAATCATTTCTGGACGTTTTTCAATGGCAAAAATCAATGAATATTGTAAATGCACAAACTGTAATTTCTCCGCATTGTAAGGTGCAATTCTGAAATTTTTTGCTTTTTCCTGCTCCTCTTAGCATGATAAAGAAGATTCAAAGAGAGTGAGATGCCAGCTCCTTTCATTCAGTCAGTAGCTTCAATCATTTCTGGACGTTTTTCAATGGCAAAAATCAATGAATATTGTAAATGCACAAACTGTAATTTCTCCGCATTGTAAGGTGCAATTCTGAAATTTTTTGCTTTTTCCTGCTCCTCTTAGCATGATAAAGAAGATTCAAAGAGAGTGAGATGCCAGCTCCTTTCATTCAGTCAGTAGCATCAATCATTTCTGGACGTTTTTCAATGGCAAAAATCAATGAATATTGTAAATGCACAAACAGTAATTTCTCCGCATTGCAAGGTGCAATTCTGAAATTTTTTGCTTTTTCCTGCTCCTCTTAGCATGATAAAGAAGATTCAAAGAGAGTGAGATGCCAGCTCCTTTCATTCAGTCAGTAGCTTCAAACATTTCTGGTATATGAATAACATGATGTTTTTCAATGGCAAAAATCAATGAATATTGGAAATGCACAAACAGTAATTTCTCCGCATTGCAAGGTGCAATTCTGAAATTTTTTGCTTTTTCCTGCTCCTCTTAGCATGATAAAGAAGATTCAAAGAGAGTGAGATGCCAGCTCCTTTCATTCAGTCAGTAGCTTCAAACATTTCTGGTATATGAATAACATGATGTTTTTCAATGGCAAAAATCAATGAATATTGTAAATGCACAAACAGTAATTTCTCCGCATTGCAAGGTGCAATTCTGAAATTTTTTGCTTTTTCCTGCTCCTCTTAGCATGATAAAGAAGATTCAAAGAGAGTGAGATGCCAGCTCCTTTCATTCAGTCAGTAGCTTCAATCATTTCTGGACGTTTTTCAATGGCAAAAATCAATGAATATTGTAAATGCACAAACAGTAATTTCTCCGCATTGCAAGGTGCAATTCTGAAATTTTTGCTTTTTCCTGCTCCTCTTAGCATGATAAAGAAGATTCAAAGAGAGTGAGGTGCCAGCTCCTTTCATTCAGTCAGTAGCTTCAAACATTTCTGGTATATGAATAACATGTTTTTCAATGGCAAAAATCAATGAATATTGTAAATGCACAAACAGTAATTTCTCCGCATTGCAAGGAGCAATTCTGAAATTTTTTGCTTTTTCCTGCTCCTGTTAGCATGATAAAGAAGATTCAAAGAGAGTGAGATGCCAGCTCCTTTCATTCAGTCAGTAGCTTCAATCATTTCTGGACGTTTTTCAATGGCAAAAATCAATGAATATTGTAAATGCACAAACTGTAATTTCTCCGCATTGCAAGGTGCAATTCTGAAATTTTTTGCTTTTTCCTGCTCCTCTTAGCATGATAAAGAAGATTCAAAGAGAGTGAGATGCCAGCTCTTTTCATTCAGTCAGTAGCTTCAATCATTTCTGGACGTTTTTCAATGGCAAAAATCAATGAATATTGTAAATGCACAAACAGTAATTTCTCCGCATTGCAAGGTGCAATTCTGAAATTTTTTGCTTTTTCCTGCTCCTCTTAGCATGATAAAGAAGATTCAAAGAGAGTGAGATGCCAGCTCCTTTCATTCAATCAGTAGCTTCAAACATTTCTGGTATATGAATAACATGATGTTTTTCAATGGCAAAAATCTATGAATATTGTAAATGCACAAACAGTAATTTCTCCGCATTGCAAGGTGCAATTCTGAAATTTTTTGCTTTTTCCTGCTCCTCTTAGCATGATAAAGAAGATTCAAAGAGAGTGAGATGCCAGCTCCTTTCATTCAGTCAGTAGCTTCAATCATTTCTGGACGTTTTTCAATGGCAAAAATCAATGAATATTGTAAATGCACAAACAGTAATTTCTCCGCATTGCAAGGTGCAATTCTGAAATTTTTTGCTTTTTCCTGCTCCTCTTAGCATGATAAAGAAGATTCAAAGAGAGTGAGGTGCCAGCTCCTTTCATTCAGTCAGTAGCTTCAAACATTTCTGGTATATGAATAACATGTTTTTCAATGGCAAAAATCAATGAATATTGTAAATGCACAAACTGTAATTTCTCCGCATTGCAAGGTGCAATTCTGAAATTTTTTGCTTTTTCCTGCTCCTCTTAGCATGATAAAGAAAATTCAAAGAGAGTGAGATGCCAGCTCCTTTCATTCAGTCAGTAGCTTCAATCATTTCTGGACGTTTTTCAATGGCAAAAATCAATGAATATTGTAAATGCACAAACAGTAATTTCTCCGCATTGCAAGGTGCAATTCTGAAATTTTTTGCTTTTTCCTGCTCCTCTTAGCATGATAAAGAAGATTCAAAGAGAGTGAGATGCCAGCTCCTTTCATTCAGTCAGTAGCTTCAATCATTTCTGGACGTTTTTCAATGGCAAAAATCAATGAATATTGTAAATGCACAAACTGTAATTTCTCCGCATTGTAAGGTGCAATTCTGAAATTTTTTGCTTTTTCCTGCTCCTCTTAGCATGATAAAGAAGATTCAAAGAGAGTGAGATGCCAGCTCCTTTCATTCAGTCAGTAGCTTCAATCATTTCTGGACGTTTTTCAATGGCAAAAATCAATGAATATTGTAAATGCACAAACAGTAATTTCTCCGCATTGCAAGGTGCGATTCTGAAATTTTTTGCTTTTTCCTGCTCCCCTTAGCATGATAAAGAAGATTCAAAGAGAGTGAGATGCCAGCTCCTTTCATTCAGTCAGTAGCTTCAATCATTTCTGGACGTTTTTCAATGGCAAAAATCAATGAATATTGTAAATGCACAAACAGAAATTTCTCCGCATTGCAAGGTGCAATTCTGAAATTTTTTGCTTTTTCCTGCTCCTCTTAGCATGATAAAGAAGATTCAAAGAGAGTGAGATGCCAGCTCCTTTCATTCAGTCAGTAGCTTCAAACATTTCTGGTATATGAATAACATGATGTTTTTCAATGGCAAAAATCAATGAATATTGTAAATGCACAAACAGTAATTTCTCCGCATTGCAAGGTGCAATTCTGAAATTTTTTGCTTTTTCCTGCTCCTCTTAGCATGATAAAGAAGATTCAAAGAGAGTGAGATGCCAGCTCCTTTCGTTCAGTCAGTAGCTTCAATCATTTCTGGACGTTTTTCAATGGCAAAAATCATTGAATATTGTAAATGCACAAACAGTAATTTCTCCGCATTGCAAGGTGCAATTCTGAAATTTTTTACATTTTCCTGCTCCTCTTAGCATGATAAAGAAGATTCAAAGAGAGTGAGATGCCAGCTCCTTTCATTCAGTCAGTAGCTTCAATCATTTCTGGTATATGAATAACATGATGTTTTTCAATGGCAAAAATCAATGAATATTGTAAATGCACAAACAGTAATTTCTCCGCATTGCAAGGTGCAATTCTGAAATTTTTTGCTTTTTCCTGCTCCTCTTAGCATGATAAAGAAGATTCAAAGAGAGTGAGATGCCAGCTCCTTTCATTCAGTCAGTAGCTTCAATCATTTCTGGACGTTTTTCAATGGCAAAAATCAATGAATATTGTAAATGCACAAACAGTAATTTCTCCGCATTGCAAGGTGCAATTCTGAAATTTTTTGCTTTTTCCTGCTCCTCTTAGCATGATAAAGAAGATTCAAAGAGAGTGAGGTGCCAGCTCCTTTCATTCAGTCAGTAGCTTCAAACATTTCTGGTATATGAATAACATGTTTTTCAATGGCAAAAATCAATGAATATTGTAAATGCACAAACAGTAATTTCTCCGCATTGCAAGGAGCAATTCTGAAATTTTTTGCTTTTTCCTGCTCCTCTTAGCATGATAAAGAAGATTCAAAGAGAGTGAGATGCCAGCTCCTTTCATTCAGTCAGTAGCTTCAATCATTTCTGGACGTTTTTCAATGGCAAAAATCAATGAATATTGTAAATGCACAAACTGTAATTTCTCCGCATTGCAAGGTGCAATTCTGAAATTTTTTGCTTTTTCCTGCTCCTCTTAGCATGATAAAGAAGATTCAAAGAGAGTGAGATGCCAGCTCCTTTCATTCAGTCAGTAGCTTCAATCATTTCTGGACGTTTTTCAATGGCAAAAATCAATGAATATTGTAAATGCACAAACAGTAATTTCTCCGCATTGCAAGGTGCAATTCTGAAATTTTTTGCTTTTTCCTGCTCCTCTTAGCATGATAAAGAAGATTCAAAGAGAGTGAGATGCCAGCTCCTTTCATTCAGTCAGTAGCTTCAAACATTTCTGGTATATGAATAACATGATGTTTTTCAATGGCAAAAATTAATGAATATTGTAAATGCACAAACAGTAATTTCTCCGCATTGCAAGGTGCAATTCTGAAATTTTTTGCTTTTTCCAGCTCCTCTTAGCATGATAAAGAAGATTCAAAGAGAGTGAGATGCCAGCTCCTTTCATTCAGTCAGTAGCTTCAATCATTTCTGGACGTTTTTCAATGGCAAAAATCAATGAATATTGTAAATGCACAAACAGTAATTTCTCCGCATTGCAAGGTGCAATTCTGAAATTTTTTGCTTTATCCTGCTCCTCTTAGCATGATAAAGAAGATTCAAAGAGAGTGAGGTGCCAGCTCCTTTCATTCAGTCAGTAGCTTCAAACATTTCTGGTATATGAATAACATGTTTTTCAATGGCAAAAATCAATGAATATTGTAAATGCACAAACAGTAATTTCTCCGCATTGCAAGGTGCAATTCTGAAATTTTTTGCTTTTTCCTGCTCCTCTTAGCATGATAAAGAAAATTCAAAGAGAGTGAGATGCCAGCTCCTTTCATTCAGTCAGTAGCTTCAATCATTTCTGGACGTTTTTCAATGGCAAAAATCAATGAATATTGTAAATGCACAAACAGTAATTTCTCCGCATTGCAAGGTGCAATTCTGAAATTTTTTGCTTTTTCCTGCTCCTCTTAGCATGATAAAGAAGATTCAAAGAGAGTGAGATGCCAGCTCCTTTCATTCAGTCAGTAGCTTCAATCATTTCTGGACGTTTTTCAATGGCAAAAATCAATGAATATTGTAAATGCACAAACTGTAATTTCTCCGCATTGTAAGGTGCAATTCTGAAATTTTTTGCTTTTTCCTGCTCCTCTTAGCATGATAAAGAAGATTCAAAGAGAGTGAGATGCCAGCTCCTTTCATTCAGTCAGTAGCTTCAATCATTTCTGGACGTTTTTCAATGGCAAAAATCAATGAATATTGTAAATGCACAAACTGTAATTTCTCCGCATTGTAAGGTGCAATTCTGAAATTTTTTGCTTTTTCCTGCTCCTCTTAGCATGATAAAGAAGATTCAAAGAGAGTGAGATGCCAGCTCCTTTCATTCAGTCAGTAGCATCAATCATTTCTGGACGTTTTTCAATGGCAAAA
Source organism: Phyllobates terribilis (assembly GCF_046119375.1). Classification (NCBI taxonomy): domain Eukaryota; kingdom Metazoa; phylum Chordata; class Amphibia; order Anura; family Dendrobatidae; genus Phyllobates; species Phyllobates terribilis. The sequence goes on along the minus strand of NW_027365625.1, from coordinate 37,292 downwards.
ATCAATGAATATTGTAAATGCACAAACAGTAATTTCTCCGCATTGCAAGGTGCAATTCTGAAATTTTTTGCTTTTTCCTGCTCCTCTTAGCATGATAAAGAAGATTCAAAGAGAGTGAGATGCCAGCTCCTTTCATTCAGTCAGTAGCTTCAAACATTTCTGGTATATGAATAACATGATGTTTTTCAATGGCAAAAATCAATGAATATTGGAAATGCACAAACAGTAATTTCTCCGCATTGCAAGGTGCAATTCTGAAATTTTTTGCTTTTTCCTGCTCCTCTTAGCATGATAAAGAAGATTCAAAGAGAGTGAGATGCCAGCTCCTTTCATTCAGTCAGTAGCTTCAAACATTTCTGGTATATGAATAACATGATGTTTTTCAATGGCAAAAATCAATGAATATTGTAAATGCACAAACAGTAATTTCTCCGCATTGCAAGGTGCAAGTCTGAAATTTTTTGCTTTTTCCTGCTCCTCTTAGCATGATAAAGAAGATTCAAAGAGAGTGAGATGCCAGCTACTTTCATTCAGTCAGTAGCTTCAATCATTTCTGGACGTTTTTCAATGGTAAAAATCAATGAATATTGTAAATGCACAAACAGTAATTTCTCCGCATTGCAAGGTGCAATTCTGAAATTTTTTGCTTTTTCCCGCTCCTCTTAGCATGATAAAGAAGATTCAAAGAGAGTGAGATGCCAGCTCCTTTCATTCAGTCAGTAGCTTCAATCATTTCTGGACGTTTTTCAATGGCAAAAATCAATGAATATTGTAAATGCACAAACAGTAATTTCTCCGCATTGCAAGGTGCAATTCTGAAATTTTTTGCTTTTTCCTGCTCCTCTTAGCATGATAAAGAAGATTCAAAGAGAGTGAGGTGCCAGCTCCTTTCATTCAGTCAGTAGCTTCAAACATTTCTGGTATATGAATAACATGTTTTTCAATGGCAAAAATCAATGAATATTGTAAATGCACAAACAGTAATTTCTCCGCATTGCAAGGAGCAATTCTGAAATTTTTTGCTTTTTCCTGCTCCTCTTAGCATGATAAAGAAGATTCAAAGAGAGTGAGATGCCAGCTCCTTTCATTCAGTCAGTAGCTTCAATCATTTCTGGACGTTTTTCAATGGCAAAAATCAATGAATATTGTAAATGCACAAACTGTAATTTCTCCGCATTGCAAGGTGCAATTCTGAAATTTTTTGCTTTTTCCTGCTCCTCTTAGCATGATAAAGAAGATTCAAAGAGAGTGAGATGCCAGCTCCTTTCATTCAGTCAGTAGCTTCAATCATTTCTGGACGTTTTTCAATGGCAAAAATCAATGAATATTGTAAATGCACAAACAGTAATTTCTCCGCATTGCAAGGTGCAATTCTGAAATTTTTTGCTTTTTCCTGCTCCTCTTAGCATGATAAAGAAGATTCAAAGAGAGTGAGATGCCAGCTCCTTTCATTCAGTCAGTAGCTTCAAACATTTCTGGTATATGAATAACATGATGTTTTTCAATGGCAAAAATTAATGAATATTGTAAATGCACAAACAGTAATTTCTCCGCATTGCAAGGTGCAATTCTGAAATTTTTTGCTTTTTCCAGCTCCTCTTAGCATGATAAAGAAGATTCAAAGAGAGTGAGATGCCAGCTCCTTTCATTCAGTCAGTAGCTTCAATCATTTCTGGACGTTTTTCAATGGCAAAAATCAATGAATATTGTAAATGCACAAACAGTAATTTCTCCGCATTGCAAGGTGCAATTCTGAAATTTTTTGCTTTATCCTGCTCCTCTTAGCATGATAAAGAAGATTCAAAGAGAGTGAGGTGCCAGCTCCTTTCATTCAGTCAGTAGCTTCAAACATTTCTGGTATATGAATAACATGTTTTTCAATGGCAAAAATCAATGAATATTGTAAATGCACAAACAGTAATTTCTCCGCATTGCAAGGTGCAATTCTGAAATTTTTTGCTTTTTCCTGCTCCTCTTAGCATGATAAAGAAAATTCAAAGAGAGTGAGATGCCAGCTCCTTTCATTCAGTCAGTAGCTTCAATCATTTCTGGACGTTTTTCAATGGCAAAAATCAATGAATATTGTAAATGCACAAACAGTAATTTCTCCGCATTGCAAGGTGCAATTCTGAAATTTTTTGCTTTTTCCTGCTCCTCTTAGCATGATAAAGAAGATTCAAAGAGAGTGAGATGCCAGCTCCTTTCATTCAGTCAGTAGCTTCAATCATTTCTGGACGTTTTTCAATGGCAAAAATCAATGAATATTGTAAATGCACAAACTGTAATTTCTCCGCATTGTAAGGTGCAATTCTGAAATTTTTTGCTTTTTCCTGCTCCTCTTAGCATGATAAAGAAGATTCAAAGAGAGTGAGATGCCAGCTCCTTTCATTCAGTCAGTAGCTTCAATCATTTCTGGACGTTTTTCAATGGCAAAAATCAATGAATATTGTAAATGCACAAACTGTAATTTCTCCGCATTGTAAGGTGCAATTCTGAAATTTTTTGCTTTTTCCTGCTCCTCTTAGCATGATAAAGAAGATTCAAAGAGAGTGAGATGCCAGCTCCTTTCATTCAGTCAGTAGCATCAATCATTTCTGGACGTTTTTCAATGGCAAAAATCAATGAATATTGTAAATGCACAAACAGTAATTTCTCCGCATTGCAAGGTGCAATTCTGAAATTTTTTGCTTTTTCCTGCTCCTCTTAGCATGATAAAGAAGATTCAAAGAGAGTGAGATGCCAGCTCCTTTCATTCAGTCAGTAGCTTCAAACATTTCTGGTATATGAATAACATGATGTTTTTCAATGGCAAAAATCAATGAATATTGGAAATGCACAAACAGTAATTTCTCCGCATTGCAAGGTGCAATTCTGAAATTTTTTGCTTTTTCCTGCTCCTCTTAGCATGATAAAGAAGATTCAAAGAGAGTGAGATGCCAGCTCCTTTCATTCAGTCAGTAGCTTCAAACATTTCTGGTATATGAATAACATGATGTTTTTCAATGGCAAAAATCAATGAATATTGTAAATGCACAAACAGTAATTTCTCCGCATTGCAAGGTGCAAGTCTGAAATTTTTTGCTTTTTCCTGCTCCTCTTAGCATGATAAAGAAGATTCAAAGAGAGTGAGATGCCAGCTACTTTCATTCAGTCAGTAGCTTCAATCATTTCTGGACGTTTTTCAATGGTAAAAATCAATGAATATTGTAAATGCACAAACAGTAATTTCTCCGCATTGCAAGGTGCAATTCTGAAATTTTTTGCTTTTTCCCGCTCCTCTTAGCATGATAAAGAAGATTCAAAGAGAGTGAGATGCCAGCTCCTTTCATTCAGTCAGTAGCTTCAATCATTTCTGGACGTTTTTCAATGGCAAAAATCAATGAATATTGTAAATGCACAAACAGTAATTTCTCCGCATTGCAAGGTGCAATTCTGAAATTTTTTGCTTTTTCCTGCTCCTCTTAGCATGATAAAGAAGATTCAAAGAGAGTGAGATGCCAGCTCCTTTCATTCAGTCAGTAGCTTCAATCATTTCTGGTAAATGAATAACATGATGTTTTTCAATGGCAAAAATCAATGAATTTTGTAAATGCACAAACAGTAATTTCTCCGCATTGCAAGGCGCAATTCTGAAATTGTTTGCTTTTTCCTGCTCCTCTTAGCATGATAAAGAAGATTCAAAGAGAGTGAGATGCCAGCTCCTTTCATTCAGTCAGTAGCTTCAATCATTTCTGGACGTTTTTCAATGGCAAAAATCAATGAATATTGTAAATGCACAAACAGTAATTTCTCCGCATTGCAAGGTGCAATTCTGAAATTTTTTGCTTTTTCCTGCTCCTCTTAGCATGATAAAGAAGATTCAAAGTGAGTGAGATGCCAGCTCCTTTCATTCAGTCAGTAGCTTCAATCATTTCTGGACGTTTTTCAATGGCAAAAATCAATGAATATTGTAAATGTACAAACAGTAATTTCTCCGCATTGCAAGGTGCAATTCTGAAATTTTTTGCTTTTTCCTGCTCCTCTTAGCATGATAAAGAAGATTCAAAGAGAGTGAGATGCCAGCTCCTTTCATTCAGTCAGTAGCTTCAAACATTTCTGGTATATGAATAACATGATGTTTTTCAATGGCAAAAATCAATGAATATTGTAAATGCACAAACAGTAATTTCTCCGCATTGCAAGGTGCAAGTCTGAAATTTTTTGCTTTTTCCTGCTCCTCTTAGCATGATAAAGAAGATTCAAAGAGAGTGAGATGCCAGCTACTTTCATTCAGTCAGTAGCTTCAATCATTTCTGGACGTTTTTCAATGGTAAAAATCAATGAATATTGTAAATGCACAAACAGTAATTTCTCCGCATTGCAAGGTGCAATTCTGAAATTTTTTGCTTTTTCCTGCTCCTCTTAGCATGATAAAGAAGATTCAAAGAGAGTGAGATGCCAGCTCCTTTCATTCAGTCAGTAGCTTCAATCATTTCTGGACGTTTTTCAATGGCAAAAATCAATGAATATTGTAAATGCACAAACAGTAATTTCTTCGCATTGCAAGGTGCAATTCTGAAATGTTTTGCTTTTTCCTGCTCCTCTTAGCATGATAAAGAAGATTCAAAGAGAGTGAGATGCCAGCTCCTTTCATTCAGTCAGTAGCTTCAATCATTTCTGGTAAATGAATAACATGATGTTTTTCAATGGCAAAAATCAATGAATTTTGTAAATGCACAAACAGTAATTTCTCCGCATTGCAAGGCGCAATTCTGAATTTTTTTGCTTTTTCCTGCTCCTCTTAGCATGATAAAGAAGATTCAAAGAGAGTGAGATGCCAGCTCCTTTCATTCAGTCAGTAGCTTCAATCATTTCTGGACGTTTTTCAATGGCAAAAATCAATGAATATTGTAAATGCACAAACAGTAATTTCTCCGCATTGCAAGGTGCAATTCTGAAATTTTTTGCTTTTTCCTGCTCCTCTTAGCATGATAAAGAAGATTCAAAGAGAGTGAGATGCCAGCTCCTTTCATTCAGTCAGTAGCTTCAATCATTTCTGGATGTTTTTCAATGGCAAAAGTCAATGAATATTGTAAATGCACAAACTGTAATTTCTTCGCATTGCAAGGTGCAATTCTGAAATTTTTTGCTTTTCCTGCTCCTCTTAGCATGATAAAGAAGATTCATAGAGAGTGAGATGCCAGCTCCTTTCATTCAGTCAGTAGCTTCAATCATTTCTGGACGTTTTTCAATGGCAAAAATCAATGAATATTGTAATTGCACAAACAGTAATTTCTCCGCATTGCAAGGTGCAATTCTGAAATTTTTTGCTTTTTCCTGCTCCTCTTAGCATGATAAAGAAGATTCAAAGAGAGTGAGATGCCAGCTCCTTTCATTCAGTCAGTAGCTTCAAACATTTCTGGTATATGAATAACATGATGTTTTTCAATGGCAAAAATCAATGAATATTGTAAATGCACAAACAGTAATTTCTCCGCATTGCAAGGTGCAATTCTGAAATTTTTTGCTTTTTCCTGCTCCTCTTAGCATGATAAAGAAGATTCAAAGAGAGTGAGATGCCAGCTCCTTTCATTCAGTCAGTAGCTTCAATCATTTCTGGACGTTTTTCAATGGCAAAAATCAATGAATATTGTAAATGCACAAACAGTAATTTCTCCGCATTGCAAGGTGCAATTCTGAAATTTTTTGCTTTTTCCTGCTCCTCTTAGCATGATAAAGAAGATTCAAAGAGAGTGAGATGCCAGCTCCTTTCATTCAGTCAGTAGCTTCAATCATTTCTGGACGTTTTTCAATGGCAAAAATCAATGAATATTGTAAATGCACAAACTGTAATTTCTCCGCATTGTAAGGTGCAATTCTGAAATTTTTTGCTTTTTCCTGCTCCTCTTAGCATGATAAAGAAGATTCAAAGAGAGTGAGATGCCAGCTCCTTTCATTCAGTCAGTAGCTTCAATCATTTCTGGACGTTTTTCAATGGCAAAAATCAATGAATATTGTAAATGCACAAACAGTAATTTCTCCGCATTGCAAGGTGCAATTCTGAAATTTTTTGCTTTTTCCTGCTCCTCTTAGCATGATAAAGAAGATTCAAAGAGAGTGAGATGCCAGCTCCTTTCATTCAGTCAGTAGCTTCAAACATTTCTGGTATATGAATAACATGATGTTTTTCAATGGCAAAAATCAATGAATATTGTAAATGCACAAACAGTAATTTCTCCGCATTGCAAGGTGCAAGTCTGAAATTTTTTGCTTTTTCCTGCTCCTCTTAGCATGATAAAGAAGATTCAAAGAGAGTGAGATGCCAGCTACTTTCATTCAGTCAGTAGCTTCAATCATTTCTGGACGTTTTTCAATGGTAAAAATCAATGAATATTGTAAATGCACAAACAGTAATTTCTCCGCATTGCAAGGTGCAATTCTGAAATTTTTTGCTTTTTCCTGCTCCTCTTAGCATGATAAAGAAGTTTCAAAGAGAGTGAGATGCCAGCTCCTTTCATTCAGTCAGTAGCTTCAATCATTTCTGGTAAATGAATAACATGATGTTTTTCAATGGCAAAAATCAATGAATTTTGTAAATGCACAAACACTAATTTCTCCGCATTGCAAGGCGCAATTCTGAAATTTTTTGCTTTTTCCTGCTCCTCTTAGCATGATAAAGAAGATTCAAAGAGAGTGAGATGCCAGCTCCTTTCATTCAGTCAGTAGCTTCAATCATTTCTGAACGTTTTTCAATGGCAAAAATCAATGAATATTGTAAATGCACAAACAGTAATTTCTCCGCATTGCAAGGTGCAATTCTGAAATTTTTTGCTTTTTCCTGCTCCTCTTAGCATGATAAAGAAGATTCAAAGAGAGTGAGATGCCAGCTCCTTTCATTCAGTCAGTAGCTTCAATCATTTCTGGGCGTTTTTCAATGGCAAAAATCAATGAATATTGTAAATGCACAAACAGTAATTTCTCCGCATTGCAAGGTGCAATTCTGAAATTTTTTGCTTTTTCCTGCTCCTCTTAGCATGATAAAGAAGATTCAAAGAGAGTGAGGTGCCAGCTCCTTTCATTCAGTCAGTAGCTTCAAACATTTCTGGTATATGAATAACATGTTTTTCAATGGCAAAAATCAATGAATATTGTAAATGCACAAACAGTAATTTCTCCGCATTGCAAGGAGCAATTCTGAAATTTTTTGCTTTTTCCTGCTCCTCTTAGCATGATAAAGAAGATTCAAAGAGAGTGAGATGCCAGCTCCTTTCATTCAGTCAGTAGCTTCAATCATTTCTGGACGTTTTTCAATGGCAAAAATCAATGAATATTGTAAATGCACAAACAGTAATTTCTCCGCATTGCAAGGTGCAATTCTGAAATTTTTTGCTTTTTCCTGCTCCTCTTAGCATGATAAAGAAGATTCAAAGAGAGTGAGATGCCAGCTCCTTTCATTCAGTCAGTAGCTTCAATCATTTCTGGACGTTTTTCAATGGCAAAAATCAATGAATATTGTAAATGCACAAACTGTAATTTCTCCGCATTGCAAGGTGCAATTCTGAAATTTTTTGCTTTTTCCTGCTCCTCTTAGCATGATAAAGAAGATTCAAAGAGAGTGAGATGCCAGCTCCTTTCATTCAGTCAGTAGCTTCAAACATTTCTGGTATATGAATAACATGTTTTTCAATGGCAAAAATCAATGAATATTGTAAATGCACAAACAGTAATTTCTCCGCATTGCAAGGTGCAATTCTGAAATTTTTTGCTTTTTCCTGCTCCTCTTAGCATGATAAAGAAGATTCAAAGAGAGTGAGATGCCAGCTCCTTTCATTCAGTCAGTAGCTTCAAACATTTCTGGTATATGAATAACATGATGTTTTTCAATGGCAAAAATCAATGAATATTGTAAATGCACAAACAGTAATTTCTCCGCATTGCAAGGTGCAATTCTGAAATTTTTTGCTTTTTCCTGCTCCTCTTAGCATGATAAAGAAGATTCAAAGAGAGTGAGATGCCAGCTCCTTTCATTGAGTCAGTAGCTTCAATCATTTCTGGACTTTTTTCAATGGCAAAAATCATTGAATATTGTAAATGCACAAACAGTAATTTCTCCGCATTGCAAGGTGCAATTCTGAAATTTTTTGCTTTTTCCTGCTCCTCTTAGCATGATAAAGAAGATTCAAAGAGAGTGAGATGCCAGCTCCTTTCATTCAGTCAGTAGCTTCAAACATTTCTGGTATATGAATAACATGATGTTTTTCAATGGCAAAAATCAATGAATATTGTAAATGCACAAACAGTAATTTCTCCGCATTGCAAGGTGCAATTCTGAAATTTTTTGCTTTTTCCTGCTCCTCTTAGCATGATAAAGAAGATTCAAAGAGAGTGAGATGCCAGCTCCTTTCATTCAGTCAGTAGCTTCAATCATTTCTGGTATATGAATAACATGATGTTTTTCAATGGCAAAAATCAATGAATATTGTAAATGCACAAACAGTAATTTCTCCGCATTGCAAGGTGCAATTCTGAAATTTTTTGCTTTTTCCTGCTCCTCTTAGCATGATAAAGAAGATTCAAAGAGAGTGAGATGCCAGCTCCTTTCATTCAGTCAGTAGCTTCAATCATTTCTGGACGTTTTTCAATGGCAAAAATCAATGAATATTGTAAATGCACAAACAGTAATTTCTCCGCATTGCAAGGTGCAATTCTGAAATTTTTTGCTTTTACCTGCTCCTCTTAGCATGATAAAGAAGATTCAAAGAGAGTGAGATGCCAGCTCCTTTCATTCAGTCAGTAGCTTCAATCATTTCTGGACGTTTTTCAATGGCAAAAATCAATGAATATTGTAAATGCACAAACAGTAATTTCTCCGCATTGCAAGTTGCAATTCTGAAATTTTTTGCTTTTTCCTGCTCCTCTTAGCATGATAAAGAAGATTCAAAGAGAGTGAGATGCCAGCTCCTTTCATTCAGTCAGTAGCTTCAAACATTTCTGGTATATGAATAACATGATGTTTTTCAATGGCAAAAATCAATGAATATTGTAAATGCACAGACAGTAATTTCTCCGCATTGCAAGGTGCAATTCTGAAATTTTTTGCTTTTTCCTGCTCCTCTTAGCATGATAAAGAAGATTCAAAGAGAGTGAGATGCCAGCTCCTTTCGTTCAGTCAGTAGCTTCAATCATTTCTGGACGTTTTTCAATGGCAAAAATCATTGAATATTATAAATGCACAAACAGTAATTTCTCCGCATTGCATAGTGCAATTCTGAAATTTTTTACTTTTTCCTGCTCCTCTTAGCATGATAAAGAAGATTCAAAGAGAGTGAGATGCCAGCTCCTTTCATTCAGTCAGTAGCTTCAATCATTTCTGGTATATGAATAACATGATGTTTTTTAATGGCAAAAATCAATGAATATTGTAAATGCACAAACAGTAATTTCTCCGCATTGCAAGGTGCAATTCTGAAATTTTTTGCTTTTTCCTGCTCCTCTTAGCATGATAAAGAAGATTCAAAGAGAGTGAGATGCCAGCTCCTTTCATTCAGTCAGTAGCTTCAATAATTTCTGGACGTTTTTCAATGGCAAAAATCAATGAATATTGTAAATGCACAAACAGTAATTTCTCCGCATTGCAAGGTGCAATTCTGAAATTTTTTGCTTTTTCCTGCTCCTCTTAGCATGATAAACATGATTCAAAGAGAGTGAGATGCCAGCTCCTTTCATTCAGTCAGTAGCTTCAATCATTTCTGGACGTTTTTCAATGGCAAAAATCAATGAATATTGTAAATGCACAAACAGTAATTTCTCCGCATTGCAAGGTGCAATTATGAAATTTTTTGCTTTTTCCTGCTCCTCTTAGCATGATAAAGAAGATTCAAAGAGAGTGAGATGCCAGCTCCTTTCATTCAGTCAGTAGCTTCAAACATTTCTGGTATATGAATAACATGATGTTTTTCAATGGCAAAAATCAATGAATATTGTAAATGCACAAACAGTAATTTCTCCGCATTGCAAGGTGCAATTCTGAAATTTTTTGCTTTTTCCTGCTCCTCTTAGCATGATAAAGAAGATTCAAAGAGAGTGAGATGCCAGCTCCTTTCATTCAGTCAGTAGCTTCAATCATTTCTGGATGTTTTTCAATGGCAAAAATCAATGAATATTGTAAATGCACAAACAGTAATTTCTCCGCATTGCAAGGTGCAATTCTGAAATTTTTTGCTTTTTCCTGCTCCTCTTAGCATGATAAACAAGATTCAAAGAGAGTGAGATGCCAGCTCCTTTCATTCAGTCAGTAGCTTCAATCATTTCTGGACGTTTTTCAATGGCAAAAATCAATGAATATTGTAAATGCACAAACAGTAATTTCTCCGCATTGCAAGGTGCAATTCTGAAATTTTTTGCTTTTTCCTGCTCCTCTTAGCATGATAAAGAAGATTCAAAGAGAGTGAGATGCCAGCTCCTTTCATTCAGTCAGTAGCTTCAAACATTTCTGGTATATGAATAACATGATGTTTTTCAATGGCAAAAATCAATGAATATTGTAAATGCACAAACAGTAATTTCTCCGCATTGCAAGGTGCAATTCTGAAATTTTTTGCTTTTTCCTGCTCCTCTTAGCATGATAAAGAAGATTCAAAGAGAGTGAGATGCCAGCTCCTTTCATTCAGTCAGTAGCTTCAAACATTTCTGGTATATGAATAACATGTTTTTCAATGGCAAAAATCAATGAATATTGTAAATGCACAAACAGTAATTTCTCCGCATTGCAAGGTGCAATTCTGAAATTTTTTGCTTTTTCCTGCTCCTCTTAGCATGATAAAGAAGATTCAAAGAGAGTGAGATGCCAGCTCCTTTCATTCAGTCAGTAGCTTCAAACATTTCTGGTATATGAATAACATGATGTTTTTCAATGGCAAAAATCAATGAATATTGTAAATGCACAAACAGTAATTTCTCCGCATTGCAAGGTGCAATTCTGAAATTTTTTGCTTTTTCCTGCTCCTCTTAGCATGATAAAGAAGATTCAAAGAGAGTGAGATGCCAGCTCCTTTCATTGAGTCAGTAGCTTCAATCATTTCTGGACTTTTTTCAATGGCAAAAATCATTGAATATTGTAAATGCACAAACAGTAATTTCTCCGCATTGCAAGGTGCAATTCTGAAATTTTTTGCTTTTTCCTGCTCCTCTTAGCATGATAAAGAAGATTCAAAGAGAGTGAGATGCCAGCTCCTTTCATTCAGTCAGTAGCTTCAAACATTTCTGGTATATGAATAACATGATGTTTTTCAATGGCAAAAATCAATGAATATTGTAAATGCACAAACAGTAATTTCTCCGCATTGCAAGGTGCAATTCTGAAATTTTTTGCTTTTTCCTGCTCCTCTTAGCATGATAAAGAAGATTCAAAGAGAGTGAGATGCCAGCTCCTTTCATTCAGTCAGTAGCTTCAATCATTTCTGGTATATGAATAACATGATGTTTTTCAATGGCAAAAATCAATGAATATTGTAAATGCACAAACAGTAATTTCTCCGCATTGCAAGGTGCAATTCTGAAATTTTTTGCTTTTTCCTGCTCCTCTTAGCATGATAAAGAAGATTCAAAGAGAGTGAGATGCCAGCTCCTTTCATTCAGTCAGTAGCTTCAATCATTTCTGGACGTTTTTCAATGGCAAAAATCAATGAATATTGCAAATGCACAAACAGTAATTTCTCCGCATTGCAAGGTGCAATTCTGAAATTTTTTGCTTTTACCTGCTCCTCTTAGCATGATAAAGAAGATTCAAAGAGAGTGAGATGCCAGCTCCTTTCATTCAGTCAGTAGCTTCAATCATTTCTGGACGTTTTTCAATGGCAAAAATCAATGAATATTGTAAATGCACAAACAGTAATTTCTCCGCATTGCAAGTTGCAATTCTGAAATTTTTTGCTTTTTCCTGCTCCTCTTAGCATGATAAAGAAGATTCAAAGAGAGTGAGATGCCAGCTCCTTTCATTCAGTCAGTAGCTTCAAACATTTCTGGTATATGAATAACATGATGTTTTTCAATGGCAAAAATCAATGAATATTGTAAATGCACAGACAGTAATTTCTCCGCATTGCAAGGTGCAATTCTGAAATTTTTTGCTTTTTCCTGCTCCTCTTAGCATGATAAAGAAGATTCAAAGAGAGTGAGATGCCAGCTCCTTTCGTTCAGTCAGTAGCTTCAATCATTTCTGGACGTTTTTCAATGGCAAAAATCATTGAATATTATAAATGCACAAACAGTAATTTCTCCGCATTGCATAGTGCAATTCTGAAATTTTTTACTTTTTCCTGCTCCTCTTAGCATGATAAAGAAGATTCAAAGAGAGTGAGATGCCAGCTCCTTTCATTCAGTCAGTAGCTTCAATCATTTCTGGTATATGAATAACATGATGTTTTTCAATGGCAAAAATCAATGAATATTGTAAATGCACAAACAGTAATTTCTCCGCATTGCAAGGTGCAATTCTGAAATTTTTTGCTTTTTCCTGCTCCTCTTAGCATGATAAAGAAGATTCAAAGAGAGTGAGATGCCAGCTACTTTCATTCAGTCAGTAGCTTCAATAATTTCTGGACGTTTTTCAATGGCAAAAATCAATGAATATTGTAAATGCACAAACAGTAATTTCTCCGCATTGCAAGGTGCAATTCTGAAATTTTTTGCTTTTTCCTGCTCCTCTTAGCATGATAAACATGATTCAAAGAGAGTGAGATGCCAGCTCCTTTCATTCAGTCAGTAGCTTCAATCATTTCTGGACGTTTTTCAATGGCAAAAATCAATGAATATTGTAAATGCACAAACAGTAATTTCTCCGCATTGCAAGGTGCAATTATGAAATTTTTTGCTTTTTCCTGCTCCTCTTAGCATGATAAAGAAGATTCAAAGAGAGTGAGATGCCAGCTCCTTTCATTCAGTCAGTAGCTTCAAACATTTCTGGTATATGAATAACATGATGTTTTTCAATGGCAAAAATCAATGAATATTGTAAATGCACAAACAGTAATTTCTCCGCATTGCAAGGTGCAATTCTGAAATTTTTTGCTTTTTCCTGCTCCTCTTAGCATGATAAAGAAGATTCAAAGAGAGTGAGATGCCAGCTCCTTTCATTCAGTCAGTAGCTTCAATCATTTCTGGATGTTTTTCAATGGCAAAAATCAATGAATATTGTAAATGCACAAACAGTAATTTCTCCGCATTGCAAGGTGCAATTCTGAAATTTTTTGCTTTTTCCTGCTCCTCTTAGCATGATAAACAAGATTCAAAGAGAGTGAGATGCCAGCTCCTTTCATTCAGTCAGTAGCTTCAATCATTTCTGGACGTTTTTCAATGGCAAAAATCAATGAATATTGTAAATGCACAAACAGTAATTTCTCCGCATTGCAAGGTGCAATTCTGAAATTTTTTGCTTTTTCCTGCTCCTCTTAGCATGATAAAGAAGATTCAAAGAGAGTGAGATGCCAGCTCCTTTCATTCAGTCAGTAGCTTCAAACATTTCTGGTATATGAATAACATGATGTTTTTCAATGGCAAAAATCAATGAATATTGTAAATGCACAAACAGTAATTTCTCCGCATTGCAAGGTGCAAGTCTGAAATTTTTTGCTTTTTCCTGCTCCTCTTAGCATGATAAAGAAGATTCAAAGAGAGTGAGAGGCCAGCTACTTTCATTCAGTCAGTAGCTTCAATCATTTCTGGAGGTTTTTCAATGGTAAAAATCAATGAATATTGTAAATGCACAAACAGTAATTTCTCCACATTGCAAGGTGCAATTCTGAAATTTTTTGCTTTTTCCTGCTCCTCTTAGCATGATAAAGAAGATTCAAAGAGAGTGAGATGCCAGCTCCTTTCATTCAGTCAGTAGCTTCAAACATTTCTGGTATATGAATAACATGATGTTTTTCAATGGCAAAAATCAATGAATATTGTAAATGCACAAACAGTAATTTCTCCGCATTGCAAGGTGCAATTCTGAAATTTTTTGCTTTTTCCTGCTCCTCTTAGCATGATAAAGAAGATTCAAAGAGAGTGAGATGCCAGCTCCTTTCATTCAGTCAGTAGCTTCAATCATTTCTGGATGTTTTTCAATGGCAAAAGTCAATGAATATTGTAAATGCACAAACTGTAATTTCTTCGCATTGCAAGGTGCAATTCTGAAATTTTTTGCTTTTCCTGCTCCTCTTAGCATGATAAAGAAGATTCATAGAGAGTGAGATGCCAGCTCCTTTCATTCAGTCAGTAGCTTCAATCATTTCTGGACGTTTTTCAATGGCAAAAATCAATGAATATTGTAATTGCACAAACAGTAATTTCTCCGCATTGCAAGGTGCAATTCTGAAATTTTTTGCTTTTTCCTGCTCCTCTTAGCATGATAAAGAAGTTTCAAAGAGAGTGAGATGCCAGCTCCTTTCATTCAGTCAGTATCTTCAATCATTTCTGGTAAATGAATAACATGATGTTTTTCAATGGCAAAAATCAATGAATTTTGTAAATGCACAAACACTAATTTCTCCGCATTGCAAGGCGCAATTCTGAAATTTTTTGCTTTTTCCTGCTCCTCTTAGCATGATAAAGAAGATTCAAAGAGAGTGAGATGCCAGCTCCTTTCATTCAGTCAGTAGCTTCAATCATTTCTGAACGTTTTTCAATGGCAAAAATCAATGAATATTGTAAATGCACAAACAGTAATTTCTCCGCATTGCAAGGTGCAATTCTGAAATTTTTTGCTTTTTCCTGCTCCTCTTAGCATGATAAAGAAGATTCAAAGAGAGTGAGATGCCAGCTCCTTTCATTCAGTCAGTAGCTTCAATCATTTCTGGACGTTTTTCAATGGCAAAAATCAATGAATATTGTAAATGCACAAACAGTAATTTCTCCGCATTGCAAGGTGCAATTCTGAAATTTTTTGCTTTTTCCTGCTCCTCTTAGCATGATAAAGAAGATTCAAAGAGAGTGAGGTGCCAGCTCCTTTCATTCAGTCAGTAGCTTCAAACATTTCTGGTATATGAATAACATGTTTTTCAATGGCAAAAATCAATGAATATTGTAAATGCACAAACAGTAATTTCTCCGCATTGCAAGGAGCAATTCTGAAATTTTTTGCTTTTTCCTGCTCCTCTTAGCATGATAAAGAAGATTCAAAGAGAGTGAGATGCCAGCTCCTTTCATTCAGTCAGTAGCTTCAATCATTTCTGGACGTTTTTCAATGGCAAAAATCAATGAATATTGTAAATGCACAAACAGTAATTTCTCCGCATTGCAAGGTGCAATTCTGAAATTTTTTGCTTTTTCCTGCTCCTCTTAGCATGATAAAGAAGATTCAAAGAGAGTGAGATGCCAGCTCCTTTCATTCAGTCAGTAGCTTCAATCATTTCTGGACGTTTTTCAATGGCAAAAATCAATGAATATTGTAAATGCACAAACTGTAATTTCTCCGCATTGCAAGGTGCAATTCTGAAATTTTTTGCTTTTTCCTGCTCCTCTTAGCATGATAAAGAAGATTCAAAGAGAGTGAGATGCCAGCTCCTTTCATTCAGTCAGTAGCTTCAAACATTTCTGGTATATGAATAACATGTTTTTCAATGGCAAAAATCAATGAATATTGTAAATGCACAAACAGTAATTTCTCCGCATTGCAAGGTGCAATTCTGAAATTTTTTGCTTTTTCCTGCTCCTCTTAGCATGATAAAGAAGATTCAAAGAGAGTGAGATGCCAGCTCCTTTCATTCAGTCAGTAGCTTCAAACATTTCTGGTATATGAATAACATGATGTTTTTCAATGGCAAAAATCAATGAATATTGTAAATGCACAAACAGTAATTTCTCCGCATTGCAAGGTGCAATTCTGAAATTTTTTGCTTTTTCCTGCTCCTCTTAGCATGATAAAGAAGATTCAAAGAGAGTGAGATGCCAGCTCCTTTCATTGAGTCAGTAGCTTCAATCATTTCTGGACTTTTTTCAATGGCAAAAATCATTGAATATTGTAAATGCACAAACAGTAATTTCTCCGCATTGCAAGGTGCAATTCTGAAATTTTTTGCTTTTTCCTGCTCCTCTTAGCATGATAAAGAAGATTCAAAGAGAGTGAGATGCCAGCTCCTTTCATTCAGTCAGTAGCTTCAAACATTTCTGGTATATGAATAACATGATGTTTTTCAATGGCAAAAATCAATGAATATTGTAAATGCACAAACAGTAATTTCTCCGCATTGCAAGGTGCAATTCTGAAATTTTTTGCTTTTTCCTGCTCCTCTTAGCATGATAAAGAAGATTCAAAGAGAGTGAGATGCCAGCTCCTTTCATTCAGTCAGTAGCTTCAATCATTTCTGGTATATGAATAACATGATGTTTTTCAATGGCAAAAATCAATGAATATTGTAAATGCACAAACAGTAATTTCTCCGCATTGCAAGGTGCAATTCTGAAATTTTTTGCTTTTTCCTGCTCCTCTTAGCATGATAAAGAAGATTCAAAGAGAGTGAGATGCCAGCTCCTTTCATTCAGTCAGTAGCTTCAATCATTTCTGGACGTTTTTCAATGGCAAAAATCAATGAATATTGCAAATGCACAAACAGTAATTTCTCCGCATTGCAAGGTGCAATTCTGAAATTTTTTGCTTTTACCTGCTCCTCTTAGCATGATAAAGAAGATTCAAAGAGAGTGAGATGCCAGCTCCTTTCATTCAGTCAGTAGCTTCAATCATTTCTGGACGTTTTTCAATGGTAAAAATCAATGAATATTGTAAATGCACAAACAGTAATTTCTCCGCATTGCAAGTTGCAATTCTGAAATTTTTTGCTTTTTCCTGCTCCTCTTAGCATGATAAAGAAGATTCAAAGAGAATGAGATGCCAGCTCCTTTCATTCAGTCAGTAGCTTCAAACATTTCTGGTATATGAATAACATGATGTTTTTCAATGGCAAAAATCAATGAATATTGTAAATGCACAGACAGTAATTTCTCCGCATTGCAAGGTGCAATTCTGAAATTTTTTGCTTTTTCCTGCTCCTCTTAGCATGATAAAGAAGATTCAAAGAGAGTGAGATGCCAGCTCCTTTCGTTCAGTCAGTAGCTTCAATCATTTCTGGACGTTTTTCAATGGCAAAAATCATTGAATATTATAAATGCACAAACAGTAATTTCTCCGCATTGCATAGTGCAATTCTGAAATTTTTTACTTTTTCCTGCTCCTCTTAGCATGATAAAGAAGATTCAAAGAGAGTGAGATGCCAGCTCCTTTCATTCAGTCAGTAGCTTCAATCATTTCTGGTATATGAATAACATGATGTTTTTCAATGGCAAAAATCAATGAATATTGTAAATGCACAAACAGTAATTTCTCCGCATTGCAAGGTGCAATTCTGAAATTTTTTGCTTTTTCCTGCTCCTCTTAGCATGATAAAGAAGATTCAAAGAGAGTGAGATGCCAGCTCCTTTCATTCAGTCAGTAGCTTCAATAATTTCTGGACGTTTTTCAATGGCAAAAATCAATGAATATTGTAAATGCACAAACAGTAATTTCTCCGCATTGCAAGGTGCAATTCTGAAATTTTTTGCTTTTTCCTGCTCCTCTTAGCATGATAAACATGATTCAAAGAGAGTGAGATGCCAGCTCCTTTCATTCAGTCAGTAGCTTCAATCATTTCTGGACGTTTTTCAATGGCAAAAATCAATGAATATTGTAAATGCACAAACAGTAATTTCTCCGCATTGCAAGGTGCAATTATGAAATTTTTTGCTTTTTCCTGCTCCTCTTAGCATGATAAAGAAGATTCAAAGAGAGTGAGATGCCAGCTCCTTTCATTCAGTCAGTAGCTTCAAACATTTCTGGTATATGAATAACATGATGTTTTTCAATGGCAAAAATCAATGAATATTGTAAATGCACAAACAGTAATTTCTCCGCATTGCAAGGTGCAATTCTGAAATTTTTTGCTTTTTCCTGCTCCTCTTAGCATGATAAAGAAGATTCAAAGAGAGTGAGATGCCAGCTCCTTTCATTCAGTCAGTAGCTTCAATCATTTCTGGATGTTTTTCAATGGCAAAAATCAATGAATATTGTAAATGCACAAACAGTAATTTCTCCGCATTGCAAGGTGCAATTCTGAAATTTTTTGCTTTTTCCTGCTCCTCTTAGCATGATAAACAAGATTCAAAGAGAGTGAGATGCCAGCTCCTTTCATTCAGTCAGTAGCTTCAATCATTTCTGGACGTTTTTCAATGGCAAAAATCAATGAATATTGTAAATGCACAAACAGTAATTTCTCCGCATTGCAAGGTGCAATTCTGAAATTTTTTGCTTTTTCCTGCTCCTCTTAGCATGATAAAGAAGATTCAAAGAGAGTGAGATGCCAGCTCCTTTCATTCAGTCAGTAGCTTCAAACATTTCTGGTATATGAATAACATGATGTTTTTCAATGGCAAAAATCAATGAATATTGTAAATGCACAAACAGTAATTTCTCCGCATTGCAAGGTGCAAGTCTGAAATTTTTTGCTTTTTCCTGCTCCTCTTAGCATGATAAAGAAGATTCAAAGAGAGTGAGATGCCAGCTACTTTCATTCAGTCAGTAGCTTCAATCATTTCTGGACGTTTTTCAATGGTAAAAATCAATGAATATTGTAAATGCACAAACAGTAATTTCTCCACATTGCAAGGTGCAATTCTGAAATTTTTTGCTTTTTCCTGCTCCTCTTAGCATGATAAAGAAGATTCAAAGAGAGTGAGATGCCAGCTCCTTTCATTCAGTCAGTAGCTTCAAACATTTCTGGTATATGAATAACATGATGTTTTTCAATGGCAAAAATCAATGAATATTGTAAATGCACAAACAGTAATTTCTCCGCATTGCAAGGTGCAATTCTGAAATTTTTTGCTTTTTCCTGCTCCTCTTAGCATGATAAAGAAGATTCAAAGAGAGTGAGATGCCAGCTCCTTTCATTCAGTCAGTAGCTTCAATCATTTCTGGATGTTTTTCAATGGCAAAAATCAATGAATATTGTAAATGCACAAACAGTAATTTCTCCGCATTGCAAGGTGCAATTCTGAAATTTTTTGCTTTTTCCTGCTCCTCTTAGCATGATAAACAAGATTCAAAGAGAGTGAGATGCCAGCTCCTTTCATTCAGTCAGTAGCTTCAATCATTTCTGGACGTTTTTCAATGGCAAAAATCAATGAATATTGTAAATGCACAAACAGTAATTTCTCCGCATTGCAAGGTGCAATTCTGAAATTTTTTGCTTTTTCCTGCTCCTCTTAGCATGATAAAGAAGATTCAAAGAGAGTGAGATGCCAGCTCCTTTCATTCAGTCAGTAGCTTCAAACATTTCTGGTATATGAATAACATGATGTTTTTCAATGGCAAAAATCAATGAATATTGTAAATGCACAAACAGTAATTTCTCCGCATTGCAAGGTGCAAGTCTGAAATTTTTTGCTTTTTCCTGCTCCTCTTAGCATGATAAAGAAGATTCAAAGAGAGTGAGATGCCAGCTCCTTTCATTCAGTCAGTAGCTTCAATCATTTCTGGACGTTTTTCAATGGCAAAAATCAATGAATATTGTAAATGCACAAACAGTAATTTCTCCGCATTGCAAGGTGCAATTCTGAAATTTTTTGCTTTTTCCTGCTCCCCTTAGCATGATAAAGAAGATTCAAAGAGAGTGAGATGCCAGCTCCTTTCATTCAGTCAGTAGCTTCAATCATTTCTGGACGTTTTTCAATGGCAAAAATCAATGAATATTGTAAATGCACAAACAGAAATTTCTCCGCATTGCAAGGTGCAATTCTGAAATTTTTTCCTTTTTCCTGCTCCTCTTAGCATGATAAAGAAGATTCAAAGAGAGTGAGATGCCAGCTCCTTTCATTCAGTCAGTAGCTTCAAACATTTCTGGTATATGAATAACATGATGTTTTTCAATGGCAAAAATCAATGAATATTGTAAATGCACAAACAGTAATTTCTCCGCATTGCAAGGTGCAATTCTGAAATTTTTTGCTTTTTCCTGCTCCTCTTAGCATGATAAAGAAGATTCAAAGAGAGTGAGATGCCAGCTCCTTTCGTTCAGTCAGTAGCTTCAATCATTTCTGGACGTTTTTCAATGGCAAAAATCATTGAATATTGTAAATGCACAAACAGTAATTTCTCCGCATTGCAAGGTGCAATTCTGAAATTTTTTACATTTTCCTGCTCCTCTTAGCATGATAAAGAAGATTCAAAGAGAGTGAGATGCCAGCTCCTTTCATTCAGTCAGTAGCTTCAATCATTTCTGGTATATGAATAACATGATGTTTTTCAATGGCAAAATCAATGAATATTGTAAATGCACAAACAGTAATTTCTCCGCATTGCAAGGTGCAATTCTGAAATTTTTTGCTTTTTCCTGCTCCTCTTAGCATAATAAAAAAGATTCAAAGAGAGTGAGATGCCAGCTCCTTTCATTCAGTCAGTAGCTTCAATCATTTCTGGACGTTTTTCAATGGCAAAAATCAATGAATATTGTAAATGCACAAACAGCAATTTCTCCGCATTGCAAGGTGCAATTCTGAAATTTTTTGCTTTTTCCTGCTCCTCTTAGCATGATAAAGAAGATTCAAAGAGAGTGAGGTGCCAGCTCCTTTCATTCAGTCAGTAGCTTCAAACATTTCTGGTATATGAATAACATGTTTTTCAATGGCAAAAATCAATGAATATTGTAAATGCACAAACAGTAATTTCTCCGCATTGCAAGGAGCAATTCTGAAATTTTTTGCTTTTTCCTGCTCCTCTTAGCATGATAAAGAAGATTCAAAGAGAGTGAGATGCCAGCTCCTTTCATTCAGTCAGTAGCTTCAATCATTTCTGGACGTTTTTCAATGGCAAAAATCAATGAATATTGTAAATGCACAAACTGTAATTTCTCCGCATTGCAAGGTGCAATTCTGAAATTTTTTGCTTTTTCCTGCTCCTCTTAGCATGATAAAGAAGATTCAAAGAGAGTGAGATGCCAGCTCCTTTCATTCAGTCAGTAGCTTCAATCATTTCTGGACGTTTTTCAATGGCAAAAATCAATGAATATTGTAAATGCACAAACTGTAATTTCTCCGCATTGTAAGGTGCAATTCTGAAATTTTTTGCTTTTTCCTGGTCCTCTTAGCATGATAAAGAAGATTCAAAGAGAGTGAGATGCCAGCTCCTTTCATTCAGTCAGTAGCTTCAGTCATTTCTGGACGTTTTTCAATGGCAAAAATCAATGAATATTGTAAATGCACAAACAGTAATTTCTCCGCATTGCAAGGTGCAATTCTGAAATTTTTTGCTTTTTCCTGCTCCCCTTAGCATGATAAAGAAGATTCAAAGAGAGTGAGATGCCAGCTCCTTTCATTCAGTCAGTAGCTTCAATCATTTCTGGACGTTTTTCAATGGCAAAAATCAATGAATATTGTAAATGCACAAACAGAAATTTCTCCGCATTGCAAGGTGCAATTCTGAAATTTTTTGCTTTTTCCTGCTCCTCTTAGCATGATAAAGAAGATTCAAAGAGAGTGAGATGCCAGCTCCTTTCATTCAGTCAGTAGCTTCAAACATTTCTGGTATATGAATAACATGATGTTTTTCAATGGCAAAAATCAATGAATATTGTAAATGCACAAACAGTAATTTCTCCGCATTGCAAGGTGCAATTCTGAAATTTTTTGCTTTTTCCTGCTCCTCTTACCATGATAAAGAAGATTCAAAGAGAGTGAGATGCCAGCTCCTTTCGTTCAGTCAGTAGCTTCAATCATTTCTGGACGTTTTTCAATGGCAAAAATCATTGAATATTGTAAATGCACAAACAGTAATTTCTCCGCATTGCAAGGTGCAATTCTGAAATTTTTTACATTTTCCTGCTCCTCTTAGCATGATAAAGAAGATTCAAAGAGAGTGAGATGCCAGCTCCTTTCATTCAGTCAGTAGCTTCAATCATTTCTGGTATATGAATAACATGATGTTTTTCAATGGCAAAAATCAATGAATATTGTAAATGCACAAACAGTAATTTCTCCGCATTGCAAGGTGCAATTCTGAAATTTTTTGCTTTTTCCTGCTCCTCTTAGCATGATAAAAAAGATTCAAAGAGAGTGAGATGCCAGCTCCTTTCATTCAGTCAGTAGCTTCAATCATTTCTGGACGTTTTTCAATGGCAAAAATCAATGAATATTGTAAATGCACAAACAGCAATTTCTCCGCATTGCAAGGTGCAATTCTGAAATTTTTTGCTTTTTCCTGCTCCTCTTAGCATGATAAAGAAGATTCAAAGAGAGTGAGGTGCCAGCTCCTTTCATTCAGTCAGTAGCTTCAAACATTTCTGGTATATGAATAACATGTTTTTCAATGGCAAAAATCAATGAATATTGTAAATGCACAAACAGTAATTTCTCCGCATTGCAAGGAGCAATTCTGAAATTTTTTGCTTTTTCCTGCTCCTCTTAGCATGATAAAGAAGATTCAAAGAGAGTGAGATGCCAGCTCCTTTCATTCAGTCAGTAGCTTCAATCATTTCTGGACGTTTTTCAATGGCAAAAATCAATGAATATTGTAAATGCACAAACTGTAATTTCTCCGCATTGCAAGGTGCAATTCTGAAATTTTTTGCTTTTTCCTGCTCCTCTTAGCATGATAAAGAAGATTCAAAGAGAGTGAGATGCCAGCTCCTTTCATTCAGTCAGTAGCTTCAATCATTTCTGGACGTTTTTCAATGGCAAAAATCAATGAATATTGTAAATGCACAAACAGTAATTTCTCCGCATTGCAAGGTGCAATTCTGAAATTTTTTGCTTTTTCCTGCTCCTCTTAGCATGATAAAGAAGATTCAAAGAGAGTGAGATGCCAGCTCCTTTCATTCAGTCAGTAGCTTCAAACATTTCTGGTATATGAATAACATGATGTTTTTCAATGGCAAAAATTAATGAATATTGTAAATGCACAAACAGTAATTTCTCCGCATTGCAAGGTGCAATTCTGAAATTTTTTGCTTTTTCCAGCTCCTCTTAGCATGATAAAGAAGATTCAAAGAGAGTGAGATGCCAGCTCCTTTCATTCAGTCAGTAGCTTCAATCATTTCTGGACGTTTTTCAATGGCAAAAATCAATGAATATTGTAAATGCACAAACAGTAATTTCTCCGCATTGCAAGGTGCAATTCTGAAATTTTTTGCTTTATCCTGCTCCTCTTAGCATGATAAAGAAGATTCAAAGAGAGTGAGGTGCCAGCTCCTTTCATTCAGTCAGTAGCTTCAAACATTTCTGGTATATGAATAACATGTTTTTCAATGGCAAAAATCAATGAATATTGTAAATGCACAAACAGTAATTTCTCCGCATTGCAAGGTGCAATTCTGAAATTTTTTGCTTTTTCCTGCTCCTCTTAGCATGATAAAGAAAATTCAAAGAGAGTGAGATGCCAGCTCCTTTCATTCAGTCAGTAGCTTCAATCATTTCTGGACGTTTTTCAATGGCAAAAATCAATGAATATTGTAAATGCACAAACAGTAATTTCTCCGCATTGCAAGGTGCAATTCTGAAATTTTTTGCTTTTTCCTGCTCCTCTTAGCATGATAAAGAAGATTCAAAGAGAGTGAGATGCCAGCTCCTTTCATTCAGTCAGTAGCTTCAATCATTTCTGGACGTTTTTCAATGGCAAAAATCAATGAATATTGTAAATGCACAAACTGTAATTTCTCCGCATTGTAAGGTGCAATTCTGAAATTTTTTGCTTTTTCCTGCTCCTCTTAGCATGATAAAGAAGATTCAAAGAGAGTGAGATGCCAGCTCCTTTCATTCAGTCAGTAGCTTCAATCATTTCTGGACGTTTTTCAATGGCAAAAATCAATGAATATTGTAAATGCACAAACTGTAATTTCTCCGCATTGTAAGGTGCAATTCTGAAATTTTTTGCTTTTTCCTGCTCCTCTTAGCATGATAAAGAAGATTCAAAGAGAGTGAGATGCCAGCTCCTTTCATTCAGTCAGTAGCTTCAATCATTTCTGGACGTTTTTCAATGGCAAAAATCAATGAATATTGTAAATGCACAAACAGTAATTTCTCCGCATTGCAAGGTGCAATTCTGAAATTTTTTGCTTCTTCCTGCTCCTCTTAGCATGATAAAGAAGATTCAAAGAGAGTGAGATGCCAGCTCCTTTCATTCAGTCAGTAGCTTCAAACATTTCTGGTATATGAATAACATGATGTTTTTCAATGGCAAAAATCAATGAATATTGTAAATGCACAAACAGTAATTTCTCCGCATTGCAAGGTGCAATTCTGAAATTTTTTGCTTTTTCCTGCTCCTCTTAGCATGATAAAGAAGATTCAAAGAGAGTGAGATGCCAGCTCCTTTCATTCAGTCAGTAGCTTCAAACATTTCTGGTATATGAATAACATGATGTTTTTCAATGGCAAAAATCAATGAATATTGTAAATGCACAAACAGTAATTTCTCCGCATTGCAAGGTGCAAGTCTGAAATTTTTTGCTTTTTCCTGCTCCTCTTAGCATGATAAAGAAGATTCAAAGAGAGTGAGATGCCAGCTACTTTCATTCAGTCAGTAGCTTCAATCATTTCTGGACGTTTTTCAATGGTAAAAATCAATGAATATTGTATATGCACAAACAGTAATTTCTCCGCATTGCAAGGTGCAATTCTGAAATTTTTTGCTTTTTCCCGCTCCTCTTAGCATGATAAAGAAGATTCAAAGAGAGTGAGATGCCAGCTCCTTTCATTCAGTCAGTAGCTTCAATCATTTCTGGACGTTTTTCAATGGCAAAAATCAATGAATATTGTAAATGCACAAACAGTAATTTCTCCGCATTGCAAGGTGCAATTCTGAAATTTTTTGCTTTTTCCTGCTCCTCTTAGCATGATAAAGAAGATTCAAAGAGAGTGAGATGCCAGCTCCTTTCATTCAGTCAGTAGCTTCAATCATTTCTGGTAAATGAATAACATGATGTTTTTCAATGGCAAAAATCAATGAATTTTGTAAATGCACAAACAGTAATTTCTCCGCATTGCAAGGCGCAATTCTGAAATTGTTTGCTTTTTCCTGCTCCTCTTAGCATGATAAAGAAGATTCAAAGAGAGTGAGATGCCAGCTCCTTTCATTCAGTCAGTAGCTTCAATCATTTCTGGACGTTTTTCAATGGCAAAAATCAATGAATATTGTAAATGCACAAACAGTAATTTCTCCGCATTGCAAGGTGCAATTCTGAAATTTTTTGCTTTTTCCTGCTCCTCTTAGCATGATAAAGAAGATTCAAAGTGAGTGAGATGCCAGCTCCTTTCATTCAGTCAGTAGCTTCAATCATTTCTGGACGTTTTTCAATGGCAAAAATCAATGAATATTGTAAATGTACAAACAGTAATTTCTCCGCATTGCAAGGTGCAATTCTGAAATTTTTTGCTTTTTCCTGCTCCTCTTAGCATGATAAAGAAGATTCAAAGAGAGTGAGATGCCAGCTCCTTTCATTCAGTCAGTAGCTTCAAACATTTCTGGTATATGAATAACATGATGTTTTTCAATGGCAAAAATCAATGAATATTGTAAATGCACAAACAGTAATTTCTCCGCATTGCAAGGTGCAAGTCTGAAATTTGTTGCTTTTTCCTGCTCCTCTTAGCATGATAAAGAAGATTCAAAGAGAGTGAGATGCCAGCTACTTTCATTCAGTCAGTAGCTTCAATCATTTCTGGACGTTTTTCAATGGTAAAAATCAATGAATATTGTAAATGCACAAACAGTAATTTCTCCGCATTGCAAGGTGCAATTCTGAAATTTTTTGCTTTTTCCTGCTCCTCTTAGCATGATAAAGAAGATTCAAAGAGAGTGAGATGCCAGCTCCTTTCATTCAGTCAGTAGCTTCAATCATTTCTGGACGTTTTTCAATGGCAAAAATCAATGAATATTGTAAATGCACAAACAGTAATTTCTTCGCATTGCAAGGTGCAATTCTGAAATGTTTTGCTTTTTCCTGCTCCTCTTAGCATGATAAAGAAGATTCAAAGAGAGTGAGATGCCAGCTCCTTTCATTCAGTCAGTAGCTTCAATCATTTCTGGTAAATGAATAACATGATGTTTTTCAATGGCAAAAATCAATGAATTTTGTAAATGCACAAACAGTAATTTCTCCGCATTGCAAGGCGCAATTCTGAAATTTTTTGCTTTTTCCTGCTCCTCTTAGCATGATAAAGAAGATTCAAAGAGAGTGAGATGCCAGCTCCTTTCATTCAGTCAGTAGCTTCAATCATTTCTGGACGTTTTTCAATGGCAAAAATCAATGAATATTGTAAATGCACAAACAGTAATTTCTCCGCATTGCAAGGTGCAATTCTGAAATTTTTTGCTTTTTCCTGCTCCTCTTAGCATGATAAAGAAGATTCAAAGAGAGTGAGATGCCAGCTCCTTTCATTCAGTCAGTAGCTTCAATCATTTCCGGATGTTTTTCAATGGCAAAAGTCAATGAATATTGTAAATGCACAAACTGTAATTTCTTCGCATTGCAAGGTGCAATTCTGAAATTTTTTGCTTTTCCTGCTCCTCTTAGCATGATAAAGAAGATTCATAGAGAGTGAGATGCCAGCTCCTTTCATTCAGTCAGTAGCTTCAATCATTTCTGGACGTTTTTCAATGGCAAAAATCAATGAATATTGTAATTGCACAAACAGTAATTTCTCCGCATTGCAAGGTGCAATTCTGAAATTTTTTGCTTTTTCCTGCTCCTCTTAGCATGATAAAGAAGATTCAAAGAGAGTGAGATGCCAGCTCCTTTCATTCAGTCAGTAGCTTCAAACATTTCTGGTATATGAATAACATGATGTTTTTCAATGGCAAAAATCAATGAATATTGTAAATGCACAAACAGTAATTTCTCCGCATTGCAAGGTGCAATTCTGAAATGTTTTGCTTTTTCCTGCTCCTCTTAGCATGATAAAGAAGATTCAAAGAGAGTGAGATGCCAGCTCCTTTCATTCAGTCAGTAGCTTCAATCATTTCTGGACGTTTTTCAATGGCAAAAATCAATGAATATTGTAAATGCACAAACAGTAATTTCTCCGCATTGCAAGGTGCAATTCTGAAATTT
Source organism: Phyllobates terribilis (assembly GCF_046119375.1). NCBI lineage: Eukaryota > Metazoa > Chordata > Amphibia > Anura > Dendrobatidae > Phyllobates > Phyllobates terribilis. Next base: position 10,197 of record NW_027365625.1, on the reverse strand, counting down.
TTTGCTTTTTCCTGCTCCTCTTAGCATGATAAAGAAGATTCAAAGAGAGTGAGATGCCAGCTCCTTTCATTCAGTCAGTAGCTTCAATCATTTCTGGACGTTTTTCAATGGCAAAAATCAATGAATATTGTAAATGCACAAACTGTAATTTCTCCGCATTGTAAGGTGCAATTCTGAAATTTTTTGCTTTTTCCTGCTCCTCTTAGCATGATAAAGAAGATTCAAAGAGAGTGAGATGCCAGCTCCTTTCATTCAGTCAGTAGCTTCAATCATTTCTGGACGTTTTTCAATGGCAAAAATCAATGAATATTGTAAATGCACAAACAGTAATTTCTCCGCATTGCAAGGTGCAATTCTGAAATTTATTGCTTTTTCCTGCTCCTCTTAGCATGATAAAGAAGATTCAAAGAGAGTGAGATGCCAGCTCCTTTCATTCAGTCAGTAGCTTCAAACATTTCTGGTATATGAATAACATGATGTTTTTCAATGGCAAAAATCAATGAATATTGTAAATGCACAAACAGTAATTTCTCCGCATTGCAAGGTGCAAGTCTGAAATTTTTTGCTTTTTCCTGCTCCTCTTAGCATGATAAAGAAGATTCAAAGAGAGTGAGATGCCAGCTACTTTCATTCAGTCAGTAGCTTCAATTATTTCTGGACGTTTTTCAATGGTAAAAATCAATGAATATTGTAAATGCACAAACAGTAATTTCTCCGCATTGCAAGGTGCAATTCTGAAATTTTTTGCTTTTTCCTGCTCCTCTTAGCATGATAAAGAAGATTCAAAGAGAGTGAGATGCCAGCTCCTTTCATTCAGTCAGTAGCTTCAATCATTTCTGGACGTTTTTCAATGGCAAAAATCAATGAATATTGTAAATGCACAAACAGTAATTTCTCCGCATTGCAAGGTGCAATTCTGAAATTTTTTGCTTTTTCCTGCTCCTCTTAGCATGATAAAGAAGTTTCAAAGAGAGTGAGATGCCAGCTCCTTTCATTCAGTCAGTAGCTTCAATCATTTCTGGTAAATGAATAACATGATGTTTTTCAATGGCAAAAATCAATGAATTTTGTAAATGCACAAACACTAATTTCTCCGCATTGCAAGGCGCAATTCTGAAATTTTTTGCTTTTTCCTGCTCCTCTTAGCATGATAAAGAAGATTCAAAGAGAGTGAGATGCCAGCTCCTTTCATTCAGTCAGTAGCTTCAATCATTTCTGAACGTTTTTCAATGGCAAAAATCAATGAATATTGTAAATGCACAAACAGTAATTTCTCCGCATTGCAAGGTGCAATTCTGAAATTTTTTGCTTTTTCCTGCTCCTCTTAGCATGATAAAGAAGATTCAAAGAGAGTGAGATGCCAGCTCCTTTCATTCAGTCAGTAGCTTCAATCATTTCTGGACGTTTTTCAATGGCAAAAATCAATGAATATTGTAAATGCACAAACAGTAATTTCTCCGCATTGCAAGGTGCAATTCTGAAATTTTTTGCTTTTTCCTGCTCCTCTTAGCATGATAAAGAAGATTCAAAGAGAGTGAGATGCCAGCTCCTTTCATTCAGTCAGTAGCTTCAAACATTTCTGGTATATGAATAACATGTTTTTCAATGGCAAAAATCAATGAATATTGTAAATGCACAAACAGTAATTTCTCCGCATTGCAAGGAGCAATTCTGAAATTTTTTGCTTTTTCCTGCTCCTCTTAGCATGATAAAGAAGATTCAAAGAGAGTGAGATGCCAGCTCCTTTCATTCAGTCAGTAGCTTCAATCATTTCTGGACGTTTTTCAATGGCAAAAATCAATGAATATTGTAAATGCACAAACAGTAATTTCTCCGCATTGCAAGGTGCAATTCTGAAATTTTTTGCTTTTTCCTGCTCCTCTTAGCATGATAAAGAAGATTCAAAGAGCGTGAGATGCCAGCTCCTTTCATTCAGTCAGTAGCTTCAATCATTTCTGGACGTTTTTCAATGGCAAAAATCAATGAATATTGTAAATGCACAAACTGTAATTTCTCCGCATTGCAAGGTGCAATTCTGAAATTTTTTGCTTTTTCCTGCTCCTCTTAGCATGATAAAGAAGATTCAAAGAGAGTGAGATGCCAGCTCCTTTCATTCAGTCAGTAGCTTCAAACATTTCTGGTATATGAATAACATGTTTTTCAATGGCAAAAATCAATGAATATTGTAAATGCACAAACAGTAATTTCTCCGCATTGCAAGGTGCAATTCTGAAATTTTTTGCTTTTTCCTGCTCCTCTTAGCATGATAAAGAAGATTCAAAGAGAGTGAGATGCCAGCTCCTTTCATTGAGTCAGTAGCTTCAATCATTTCTGGACTTTTTTCAATGGCAAAAATCATTGAATATTGTAAATGCACAAACAGTAATTTCTCCGCATTGCAAGGTGCAATTCTGAAATTTTTTGCTTTTTCCTGCTCCTCTTAGCATGATAAAGAAGATTCAAAGAGAGTGAGATGCCAGCTCCTTTCATTCAGTCAGTAGCTTCAAACATTTCTGGTATATGAATAACATGATGTTTTTCAATGGCAAAAATCAATGAATATTGTAAATGCACAAACAGTAATTTCTCCGCATTGCAAGGTGCAATTCTGAAATTTTTTGCTTTTTCCTGCTCCTCTTAGCATGATAAAGAAGATTCAAAGAGAGTGAGATGCCAGCTCCTTTCATTCAGTCAGTAGCTTCAATCATTTCTGGTATATGAATAACATGATGTTTTTCAATGGCAAAAATCAATGAATATTGTAAATGCACAAACAGTAATTTCTCCGCATTGCAAGGTGCAATTCTGAAATTTTTTGCTTTTTCCTGCTCCTCTTAGCATGATAAAGAAGATTCAAAGAGAGTGAGATGCCAGCTCCTTTCATTCAGTCAGTAGCTTCAATCATTTCTGGACGTTTTTCAATGGCAAAAATCAATGAATATTGCAAATGCACAAACAGTAATTTCTCCGCATTGCAAGGTGCAATTCTGAAATTTTTTGCTTTTACCTGCTCCTCTTAGCATGATAAAGAAGATTCAAAGAGAGTGAGATGCCAGCTCCTTTCATTCAGTCAGTAGCTTCAATCATTTCTGGACGTTTTTCAATGGCAAAAATCAATGAATATTGTAAATGCACAAACAGTAATTTCTCCGCATTGCAAGTTGCAATTCTGAAATTTTTTGCTTTTTCCTGCTCCTCTTAGCATGATAAAGAAGATTCAAAGAGAGTGAGATGCCAGCTCCTTTCATTCAGTCAGTAGCTTCAAACATTTCTGGTATATGAATAACATGATGTTTTTCAATGGCAAAAATCAATGAATATTGTAAATGCACAGACAGTAATTTCTCCGCATTGCAAGGTGCAATTCTGAAATTTTTTGCTTTTTCCTGCTCCTCTTAGCATGATAAAGAAGATTCAAAGAGAGTGAGATGCCAGCTCCTTTCGTTCAGTCAGTAGCTTCAATCATTTCTGGACGTTTTTCAATGGCAAAAATCATTGAATATTATAAATGCACAAACAGTAATTTCTCCGCATTGCATAGTGCAATTCTGAAATTTTTTACTTTTTCCTGCTCCTCTTAGCATGATAAAGAAGATTCAAAGAGAGTGAGATGCCAGCTCCTTTCATTCAGTCAGTAGCTTCAATCATTTCTGGTATATGAATAACATGATGTTTTTCAATGGCAAAAATCAATGAATATTGTAAATGCACAAACAGTAATTTCTCCGCATTGCAAGGTGCAATTCTGAAATTTTTTGCTTTTTCCTGCTCCTCTTAGCATGATAAAGAAGATTCAAAGAGAGTGAGATGCCAGCTCCTTTCATTCAGTCAGTAGCTTCAATAATTTCTGGACGTTTTTCAATGGCAAAAATCAATGAATATTGTAAATGCACAAACAGTAATTTCTCCGCATTGCAAGGTGCAATTCTGAAATTTTTTGCTTTTTCCTGCTCCTCTTAGCATGATAAACATGATTCAAAGAGAGTGAGATGCCAGCTCCTTTCATTCAGTCAGTAGCTTCAATCATTTCTGGACGTTTTTCAATGGCAAAAATCAATGAATATTGTAAATGCACAAACAGTAATTTCTCCGCATTGCAAGGTGCAATTATGAAATTTTTTGCTTTTTCCTGCTCCTCTTAGCATGATAAAGAAGATTCAAAGAGAGTGAGATGCCAGCTCCTTTCATTCAGTCAGTAGCTTCAAACATTTCTGGTATATGAATAACATGATGTTTTTCAATGGCAAAAATCAATGAATATTGTAAATGCACAAACAGTAATTTCTCCGCATTGCAAGGTGCAATTCTGAAATTTTTTGCTTTTTCCTGCTCCTCTTAGCATGATAAAGAAGATTCAAAGAGAGTGAGATGCCAGCTCCTTTCATTCAGTCAGTAGCTTCAATCATTTCTGGATGTTTTTCAATGGCAAAAATCAATGAATATTGTAAATGCACAAACAGTAATTTCTCCGCATTGCAAGGTGCAATTCTGAAATTTTTTGCTTTTTCCTGCTCCTCTTAGCATGATAAACAAGATTCAAAGAGAGTGAGATGCCAGCTCCTTTCATTCAGTCAGTAGCTTCAATCATTTCTGGACGTTTTTCAATGGCAAAAATCAATGAATATTGTAAATGCACAAACAGTAATTTCTCCGCATTGCAAGGTGCAATTCTGAAATTTTTTGCTTTTTCCTGCTCCTCTTAGCATGATAAAGAAGATTCAAAGAGAGTGAGATGCCAGCTCCTTTCATTCAGTCAGTAGCTTCAAACATTTCTGGTATATGAATAACATGATGTTTTTCAATGGCAAAAATCAATGAATATTGTAAATGCACAAACAGTAATTTCTCCGCATTGCAAGGTGCAAGTCTGAAATTTTTTGCTTTTTCCTGCTCCTCTTAGCATGATAAAGAAGATTCAAAGAGAGTGAGATGCCAGCTACTTTCATTCAGTCAGTAGCTTCAATCATTTCTGGACGTTTTTCAATGGTAAAAATCAATGAATATTGTAAATGCACAAACAGTAATTTCTCCACATTGCAAGGTGCAATTCTGAAATTTTTTGCTTTTTCCTGCTCCTCTTAGCATGATAAAGAAGATTCAAAGAGAGTGAGATGCCAGCTCCTTTCATTCAGTCAGTAGCTTCAAACATTTCTGGTATATGAATAACATGATGTTTTTCAATGGCAAAAATCAATGAATATTGTAAATGCACAAACAGTAATTTCTCCGCATTGCAAGGTGCAATTCTGAAATTTTTTGCTTTTTCCTGCTCCTCTTAGCATGATAAAGAAGATTCAAAGAGAGTGAGATGCCAGCTCCTTTCATTCAGTCAGTAGCTTCAATCATTTCTGGTATATGAATAACATGATGTTTTTCAATGGCAAAAATCAATGAATATTGTAAATGCACAAACAGTAATTTCTCCGCATTGCAAGGTGCAATTCTGAAATTTTTTGCTTTTTCCTGCTCCTCTTAGCATGATAAAGAAGATTCAAAGAGAGTGAGATGCCAGCTCCTTTCATTCAGTCAGTAGCTTCAATAATTTCTGGACGTTTTTCAATGGCAAAAATCAATGAATATTGTAAATGCACAAACAGTAATTTCTCCGCATTGCAAGGTGCAATTCTGAAATTTTTTGCTTTTTCCTGCTCCTCTTAGCATGATAAACATGATTCAAAGAGAGTGAGATGCCAGCTCCTTTCATTCAGTCAGTAGCTTCAATCATTTCTGGACGTTTTTCAATGGCAAAAATCAATGAATATTGTAAATGCACAAACAGTAATTTCTCCGCATTGCAAGGTGCAATTATGAAATTTTTTGCTTTTTCCTGCTCCTCTTAGCATGATAAAGAAGATTCAAAGAGAGTGAGATGCCAGCTCCTTTCATTCAGTCAGTAGCTTCAAACATTTCTGGTATATGAATAACATGATGTTTTTCAATGGCAAAAATCAATGAATATTGTAAATGCACAAACAGTAATTTCTCCGCATTGCAAGGTGCAATTCTGAAATTTTTTGCTTTTTCCTGCTCCTCTTAGCATGATAAAGAAGATTCAAAGAGAGTGAGATGCCAGCTCCTTTCATTCAGTCAGTAGCTTCAATCATTTCTGGATGTTTTTCAATGGCAAAAATCAATGAATATTGTAAATGCACAAACAGTAATTTCTCCGCATTGCAAGGTGCAATTCTGAAATTTTTTGCTTTTTCCTGCTCCTCTTAGCATGATAAACAAGATTCAAAGAGAGTGAGATGCCAGCTCCTTTCATTCAGTCAGTAGCTTCAATCATTTCTGGACGTTTTCCAATGGCAAAAATCAATGAATATTGTAAATGCACAAACAGTAATTTCTCCGCATTGCAAGGTGCAATTCTGAAATTTTTTGCTTTTTCCTGCTCCTCTTAGCATGATAAAGAAGATTCAAAGAGAGTGAGATGCCAGCTCCTTTCATTCAGTCAGTAGCTTCAAACATTTCTGGTATATGAATAACATGATGTTTTTCAATGGCAAAAATCAATGAATATTGTAAATGCACAAACAGTAATTTCTCCGCATTGCAAGGTGCAAGTCTGAAATTTTTTGCTTTTTCCTGCTCCTCTTAGCATGATAAAGAAGATTCAAAGAGAGTGAGATGCCAGCTACTTTCATTCAGTCAGTAGCTTCAATCATTTCTGGACGTTTTTCAATGGTAAAAATCAATGAATATTGTAAATGCACAAACAGTAATTTCTCCACATTGCAAGGTGCAATTCTGAAATTTTTTGCTTTTTCCTGCTCCTCTTAGCATGATAAAGAAGATTCAAAGAGAGTGAGATGCCAGCTCCTTTCATTCAGTCAGTAGCTTCAAACATTTCTGGTATATGAATAACATGATGTTTTTCAATGGCAAAAATCAATGAATATTGTAAATGCACAAACAGTAATTTCTCCGCATTGCAAGGTGCAATTCTGAAATTTTTTGCTTTTTCCTGCTCCTCTTAGCATGATAAAGAAGATTCAAAGAGAGTGAGATGCCAGCTCCTTTCATTCAGTCAGTAGCTTCAATCATTTCTGGATGTTTTTCAATGGCAAAAATCAATGAATATTGTAAATGCACAAACAGTAATTTCTCCGCATTGCAAGGTGCAATTCTGAAATTTTTTGCTTTTTCCTGCTCCTCTTAGCATGATAAACAAGATTCAAAGAGAGTGAGATGCCAGCTCCTTTCATTCAGTCAGTAGCTTCAATCATTTCTGGACGTTTTTCAATGGCAAAAATCAATGAATATTGTAAATGCACAAACAGTAATTTCTCCGCATTGCAAGGTGCAATTCTGAAATTTTTTGCTTTTTCCTGCTCCTCTTAGCATGATAAAGAAGATTCAAAGAGAGTGAGATGCCAGCTCCTTTCATTCAGTCAGTAGCTTCAAACATTTCTGGTATATGAATAACATGATGTTTTTCAATGGCAAAAATCAATGAATATTGTAAATGCACAAACAGTACTTTCTCCGCATTGCAAGGTGCAAGTCTGAAATTTTTTGCTTTTTCCTGCTCCTCTTAGCATGATAAAGAAGATTCAAAGAGAGTGAGATGCCAGCTACTTTCATTCAGTCAGTAGCTTCAATCATTTCTGGACGTTTTTCAATGGTAAAAATCAATGAATATTGTAAATGCACAAACAGTAATTTCTCCACATTGCAAGGTGCAATTCTGAAATTTTTTGCTTTTTCCTGCTCCTCTTAGCATGATAAAGAAGATTCAAAGAGAGTGAGATGCCAGCTCCTTTCATTCAGTCAGTAGCTTCAAACATTTCTGGTATATGAATAACATGATGTTTTTCAATGGCAAAAATCAATGAATATTGTAAATGCACAAACAGTAATTTCTCCGCATTGCAAGGTGCAATTCTGAAATTTTTTGCTTTTTCCTGCTCCTCTTAGCATGATAAAGAAGATTCAAAGAGAGTGAGATGCCAGCTCCTTTCATTCAGTCAGTAGCTTCAATCATTTCTGGATGTTTTTCAATGGCAAAAATCAATGAATATTGTAAATGCACAAACTGTAATTTCTCCGCATTGCAAGGTGCAATTCTGAAATTTTTTGCTTTTTCCTGCTCCTCTTAGCATAATAAAGAAGATTAAAAGAGAGTGAGATGCCAGCTCCTTTCATTCAGTCAGTAGCTTCAATCATTTCTGGACGTTTTTCAATGGCAAAAATCAATGAATATTGTAAATGCACAAACAGTAATTTCTCCGCATTGCAAGGTGCAATTCTGAAATTTTTTGCTTTTTCCTGCTCCTCTTAGCATGATAAAGAAGATTCAAAGAGAGTGAGATGCCAGCTCCTTTCATTCAGTCAGTACCTTCAATCATTTCTGGACGTTTTTCAATGGCAAAAATCAATGAATATTGTAAATGCACAAACAGTAATTTCTCCGCATTGCAAGGTGCAATTCTGAAATTTTTTGCTTTTTCCCGCTCCTCTTAGCTTGATAAAGATTCAAAGAGAGTGAGGTGCCAGCTCCTTTCATTCAGTCAGTAGCTTCAAACATTTCTGTTATATGAATAACATGTTTTTCAATGGCAAAAATCAATGAATATTGTAAATGCACAAACAGTAATTTCTCCGCATTGCAAGGTGCAATTCTGAAATTTTTTGCTTTTTCCTGCTCCTCTTAGCATGATAAAGAAGATTCAAAGAGAGTGAGATGCCAGCTCCTTTCATTCAGTCAGTAGCTTCAAACATTTCTGGTATATGAATAACATGATGTTTTTCAATGGCAAAAATCAATGAATATTGTAAATGCACAAACAGTAATTTCTCCGCATTGCAAGGTGCAATTCTGAAATTTTTTGCTTTTTCCTGCTCCTCTTAGCATGATAAAGAAGATTCAAAGAGAGTGAGATGCCAGCTCCTTTCATTCAGTCAGTAGCTTCAATCATTTCTGGATGTTTTTCAATGGCAAAAATCAATCAATATTGTAAATGCACAAACTGTAATTTCTCCGCATTGCAAGGTGCAATTCTGAAATTTTTTGCTTTTTCCTGCTCCTCTTAGCATGATAAAGAAGATTCAAAGAGAGTGAGATGCCAGCTCCTTTCATTCAGTCAGTAGCTTCAATCATTTCTGGACGTTTTTCAATGGCAAAAATCAATGAATATTGTAAATGCACAAACAGTAATTTCTCCGCATTGCAAGGTGCAATTCTGAAATTTTTTGCTTTTTCCTGCTCCTCTTAGCATGATAAAGAAGATTCAAAGAGAGTGAGATGCCAGCTCCTTTCATTCAGTCAGTACCTTCAATCATTTCTGGACGTTTTTCAATGGCAAAAATCAATGAAAATTGTAAATGCACAAACAGTAATTTCTCCGCATTGCAAGGTGCGATTCTGAAATTTTTTGCTTTTTCCTGCTCCTCTTAGCATGATAAAGAAGATTCAAAGAGAGTGAGATGCCAGCTCTTTTCATTCAGTCAGTAGCTTCAAACATTTCTGGTATATGAATAACATGATGTTTTTCAATGGCAAAAATCAATGAATATTGTAAATGCACAAACAGTAATTTCTCCGCATTGCAAGGTGCAAGTCTGAAATTTTTTGCTTTTTCCTGCTCCTCTTAGCATGATAAAGAAGATTCAAAGAGAGTGAGATGCCAGCTACTTTCATTCAGTCAGTAGCTTCAATCATTTCTGGACCTTTTTCAATGGTAAAAATCAATGAATATTGTAAATGCACAAACAGTAATTTCTCCACATTGCAAGGTGCAATTCTGAAATTTTTTGCTTTTTCCTGCTCCTCTTAGCATGATAAAGAAGATTCAAAGAGAGTGAGATGCCAGCTCCTTTCATTCAGTCAGTAGCTTCAAACATTTCTGGTATATGAATAACATGATGTTTTTCAATGGCAAAAATCAATGAATATTGTAAATGCACAAACAGTAATTTCTCCGCATTGCAAGGTGCAATTCTGAAATTTTTTGCTTTTTCCTGCTCCTCTTAGCATGATAAAGAAGATTCAAAGAGAGTGAGATGCCAGCTCCTTTCATTCAGTCAGTAGCTTCAAACATTTCTGGTATATGAATAACATGATGTTTTTCAATGGCAAAAATCAATGAATATTGTAAATGCACAAACAGTAATTTCTCCGCATTGCAAGGTGCAATTCTGAAATTTTTTGCTTTTTCCTGCTCCTCTTAGCATGATAAAGAAGATTCAAAGAGAGTG
>NW_027365624.1:50000-101687 GCF_046119375.1 Phyllobates terribilis | reverse complement strand
AACTTACTTTTGGCTCTTACTTTTCTTGTCTATGTTTGCCATCCCATTTCCCCTTTTCTGTATTCTTTCTTTTTCTTTGTTTTATCCTTCTGACTCATTCTACACATCTACCATGCCCTATTTCTTTAATTATGTTGTTCGCGTGTGCGCCGTTTAACCTTGAGTGCTAGATACATGGTGCTCTTCTTTCAAGTCCTGCTCTATGGTACCATGTTCCCTATGCTCAGACTTTTGAGTAAAATGGTGCTCGCGTGTGCACAGTAGCATCTCTCGGCAACCAAAAGATGCTACTGCACATGCGCGCGCGTCCATGTTGGGGATGTAAATTTCACATGGGCAGAAAAATTACACAGGCAGTATGTAAAAGAGTAGGCAGGTCACTGAAAGCACAGTGACCTGTCAGAGGAAAGAGATAGGAATACATGAATACAGAAGCAGAGCACCAGAGCACATACATATCATTATGGCAGCAGAACTGAAACTAAAGATGATAAAAGAACCACTGGACGTATTACAACATCCAAGGTATCATTTTACTCAGTTTAACGGCGCCCACCTGACAGTGTATGTAGTTTTCTAAGCACAATCCTGCTGACAGGTTCACTTTAACAAACTTGGACGTATGGATACCTCATGGCGATAGACATCGATCGGAGCATTTAGAGAGCTTGTATAGGGAGGAAGCCCTCTCTGCCCTTGGATTGGCGCCCCAAAAATCAGAATAGAAAGCGATCAAAAAATGTCATGTGCCTGAGAATGATACCAATAAAATGTCAACTCGTTCCGTAAAACAAGCCCTCACATGACGCTGTTGGACAAAATCTGGAAAAATTATAGCTCTCAAAATATAGTGATGCCAAAAAAAAAGCGTCTTTTAGTGTGTGACAGCTGTCAAACAAAAAGAAAACGATTAAACCTACAATAATCTCCAAGAGGAATATTCTGTCCCCATGGCTGTGCTGTAAATATAGGGTGCTGTGTCTTCACCTTTACTTACAAGGGAGATGGACACAGATAGCTTTAACTCGGCTGCAGGCAGGCACGTTGTAAAGAATTCAGAAGAAGCTTTATTTATCTTGAGAAATCTTGTAAGAATGCATGCATCAACAGCAAGTAAAAATAACTTTTCCTGAGACAGGCTGTAAGCACATGAGCTCCTAATTGTTGCAAGATTGAGAATTAGGAAAGGCTGGAAGAAGAAGGGAGGGGCTAGCTACATCACAGTCACATAAGAGGGAGACAGGGAGAGAGAAGGGACAAACTTCAAGGAAGGTGAACCTTGCAGCAATGCAATCAAACAGTAATACACAGCAACTGTAAAAAGTTCAGTATATAGTCAGCAAATTTCCCATTCATGGGACGTAACACTCCCCGTCTGAAATCTTTAGATTTTAATGATTCGTTTAATGTGATGTTTTCTGGGAATGTCATGGTAGACCTGAAAGACAAAAGAAAATACACAAGCAAACAACAATAACAGTAATAGTTGTAGTCCAATTTTCCATTGAAGTCTTCAACAGCCGGATAATCCGAGTCCAAAACAGAAACCCATCTTCGGATTGGGGAAGCCGCAATGTGCAAACACTTCCACCAACCTAAGAATCCACTGGGAAAAGTTCAAATGTCCCAACACAGCTGGAAGTATATGGCGGTAGGCTCTCCGTCGTAAGCTGTGTCCTGAAGCAGTGTCTTTCATGTGATGACCTCCTTTTGTAAAAGGAGTAGAAGTTCAGTGACTGGACGAAAGAAAACGCGAGATGACCTTGCCTTCTACCTTACAAGTCTTTCCATCATTGCTTGGTGTAACCTTGGTGATAAGACCCATTGGCCAGTCATTGCGATGAGCTTCTTTATCTTTAAGGAGGATGAGGTCTCCCTCTTGGAGGTTAGGTTTTGCAGTCTGCCATTTGTGACTGGTTTGAAGTAAGTGCAGGTATTCAGCCTTCCAGCGGTGCCAAAAGACATTAGAAAAGTGTTGTACCTGTTTCCACTGACACCTGTAAATGTCTCTGTCCACAAACTTCCCTGGAGGGATTTCAGCATCTCCAACCTTCTGAGTAAGAAGTGTGGCAGGAGTAAGAATCATTGGAGCTTTGGGGTCCGATGATAATGGTACCAATGGTCTTGCATTTATCACAGCAGACACTTCAGCAAGGAAGGTAACCAGGACTTCATGGGTGAGAGGTAGCTTATGATCCAGCAACATCGAATCAAGGATTCCTCGAGCAATGCCAATCATGCGTTCCCAGGATCCTCCCATATGCGATGAATGAGGAGGGTTGAACACCCAAGTGCACCCATTGTCAGTCTAGAAGTTGTCTAACTGTAGTTCCTTGCACGCTCCCACAAAGTTAGTGCCACAGTCAGATCTGAGCTATTTGGCTGGTCCCCAGATAGAAAAGAATCTTCTGAGAGCATTTATGAAGCAAGAGGAATCCATGGATTCAATTACCTCAATGTGAACTGCTTGGATGCTAAGACAGGTGAAAAGCACAGCCCACCACTTACTTTTTGCGGCTCCACCACGGGTCCTTCTTGTAACAACCGACCATGGTCCAAAAACATCTACTCCGACATATGTGCATGGCTGGTCTGTGTTTAGCTGATCTGCTGGGAGATTTGCCATCTGTAGATGTTAGTGTTTTCTTCTTACTTTTTCTCACATAAAGCATTTATGGAGCTCTGAGGAGACACATCTCTTCATCCCCACGATCCAGAGGCCAGCGGACGTTATGATGCCTTCGGTAAACTGTCTGCCTTGGTGCTGCACTTTTTCATGATGGTGATGGAACAATAGCGTAGCATTGTAGTGCCGACCCGGAATGATGATACGATTCTGCTCCTTATTACATAGATCAGACTTCTCTATATGACCATCCACCTTTAACAGTCCGTAATGATCGACCACTGGGTTCAATTCAAGCAGTAAACTGTTCTTGGACAGGCTGGTACCCTTTTGTGACACTGTCGATCTCGTGACCATATTCTTGTTGCACTCACCGCTGAATTGCTCGGCATGTCTGATGTCAGCAACAGTAGGGTATCCTCTACACATGTGCCAGCCACAACACTGATGATTTGTCACTGGCAAAGGAATGAGCGATGTGAACAAGACGAGCTATGGCCCGCACAACAGCTGACCATTTTGAGAAGCTTTCAAAGCGGTGAGATCTTAGTTTTGATTTTGGCATCACAGAAGTGTAGCGAGTAGAGGTGATTGGTCTGATCTCTTTTTCAGACTCCGGTTCCACCAGCTTATAAGTGTTGTTGATGTCCTTTGAACTAGAATCCTTATATAAGAGACTTGGAGGTGACAGCCACATGTTGTCATTGAGCTTAGACGCGGCTGTGAATCTTGTCCCTCGGTCAGCTGGGTTCAGGTCAGTAGAGACGTAGTGCCAGTATTCAGGGATAGAAAAGCTTCTGATACGCTCTACTCTATTGCTGATGTAGACGTAAAATTGTTTTTTTGGTTGTAAATGTAACCAAGTACCGCTCTACTGTCTGTGTAGAATGTAAATGAATCAATCACAATGTCAATTTCATCCTTTATAGCTTCAGCTAATTCCACTGCCTGTACGGCAGCACAAAGTTTGAGTATTGGTACAGAGTGAGACGGTTTCAGTGTTAGTTTTGCCTTGCCAAGGATGAATCCACAATGTACCTTGTTGTTGCTTTCTGAGGTTTTCAGGTAGGCTACTGCAGCTATGGCCTCTGTAGATGCGTCGGAGAAAATGTGGATTTCTCTCCTGGTGGAAGCTGAAAGGGTGCTTAGGGAATAACTGCGTGAGACTTGGACATGCTCTAAGACCTTCAGAGACTTCTTCCATATCTCCCACCTTTGTTGTTTCTGGGATGGTAGCGGAGTGTCCCAATCCATGCTCTCGGGGGTCAACTGTCTCAACAGTATATTGCAGTGATGGCAAACCTTTTACAGACCGAGTGCCCAAACTGCAACCCAAAACCCACTTATTTATCGTAAAGTGCCAATATGGCAAATTAACCCGAATACTGAGGATTTAGTTTAGGAAAAACAACTCGTACAGAGAGCTGGTGAGGGCAGCATAGAGCAGCCACAGAAAGGAGCAGGGTATGAGACTGCAGAAATAAAGAATGTGCTCACTCCCATCTTGGTATATGCCAAAATCCATGTATATATGTTGCCCCCCCCCCCACCAATCCATGTATATATGCTTCCTCCCCCCCACCAATCCATGTATACACAGTGGTGGCCAAAAGTATTGGCACCCCTGCAATTCTGTCAGATAATACTCAGTTTCTTCCTGAAAATGATTGCAATCACAAATTCTTTGGTATTACTCTCTTCATTTAATTTGCTTGCAAGGAAAAAACACAAAAGAGAATGAAGCAAAAATCAAATAATTGATCATTTCACACAAAACTCCAAAAATGGGCCAGACAAAAGTATTGGCACCCTCAGCCTAATACTTGGTTGCACAACCTTTAGCCAAAATAACTGCGAACAACCGCTTCCGGTAACCATCAATGAGTTTCTTACAATGCTCTGCTGGAATTGTAGACCATTCTTCTTTCGCAAACTGCTCCAGGTCCCTGATATTTGAAGGGTGCCTTCTCCAAACTGCCATTTTGAGATCTCTCCACAGGTGTTCTATGGGATTCAGGTATGGACTCATTGCTGGCCACATTAGAAGTCTCCAGTGCTTTCTCTCAAACCATTTTATAGTGCTTTTGGAAGTGTGTTTTGGGTCATTGTCCAGCTGGAAGACCCATGACCTCTGAGTGAGACCCAGCTTTCTCACACTGGGCCCTACATTATGCTGCAGAATTTGTTGGTAGTCTTCAGACTTCATAATGCCATGCACACGGTCAAGCAGTCCAGTGACAGAGGCAGCAAAGCAACCCCAAAACATCAGGGAACCTCCGCCATGTTTGACTGTAGGGACCGTGTTCTTTTCTTGAAAGCCTCTTTTTTTTTCCTGTACACTCTATGTTGATGCTTTTTCCCAAAAAGCTCTACTTTTGTCTCATCTGACCAGAGAACATTCTTCCAAAACGTTTTAGGCTTTTTCAGGTAAGTTTTGGCACACTCCAGCCTGGCTTTTTTATGTCTCGGGGTAAGAAGTGCGGTCTTCCTGGGTATCCTACCATACAGTCCCTTTTCATTCAGACGCTGAGTGATAGTACGGGTTGACACTGTTGTACCCTCGGACTGCAGGGCAGCTTGAACTTGTTTGGATTTTAGTCGAGGTTCTTTATCCACCATCCGCACAATCTTGCGTTGAAATCTCTCGTCAATTTTTCTTTTCCGTCCACATCTAGGGAGGTTAGCTACAGTGCCATGGGCTTTAAACTTCTTGATGACACTGCGCATGGAAGACACAGGAACATTCAGGTCTTTGGAGATGGACTTGTAGCCTTGAGATTGCTCATGCTTTCTCACAATTTGGTTTCTCAAGTCCTCAGACAGTTCTTTGGTCTTCTTTCTTTTCTCCATGCCCAATGTGGTACACACAAGGACACAGGACAGAGGTTGAGTCAACTTTAATCCATGTTAACTGGCTGCAAGTGTGATTTAGTTATTGCCAACACCTGTTAGGTGCCATAGGTAAGTTACAGGTGCTGTTAATTACACGAATTAGACAAGAATCACATGATTTTTCAAAGGGTGCCAATACTTTTGTCCACCCCCATTTATAGGTTTGGTGAGGAATTATATCCAATTTGGCTTTAGGACAATTCTTTTTGTGTTTTTTTCATTGAAGACAAATTAAATGAAGAGAATAATACCAAAGAATTTGTGATTGCAATCATTTTCAGGAAGAAACTGAGTATTATCTGACAGAATTGCAGGGGTGCCAATACTTTTGGCCAGCATTGTATGAAGTCAGCACCCCATTTTTTTCATTATATTTATATAATTGAATATGAATTTCTTCTAAATGTGATCCTTGAAATTAATGTAAATAGGGTATAATGATATTTACATGAAATTATTTTCAAGATACCCAATTAATTTCTCTGTCAATTTCTTAATAGAATGAAAACCTACAAGCTGGCCATAAAGAATATATATATGGTCAGTAATCCCTAGAAAACTGAAAAAACTGATAAATAGCCTATTTTGGGGAAAAGGGGTGGTTATGTGGGAGAGAATAATCGCCCTAGTAGTCTATATCCCAATCCACGTGTTAGTGGACCCCAGAAGGACAAAAGAGGGATTTAATTCCAAAAATATCAATTTTATTAGAAATTTTAAAAATTACATCATAATTCACAATATAAGAGAAGGGAAGAAGAAGAGGTGGTAGGTAAACCATAGGGGCAGGTTTTAAGGAATAAAATCCTGCCAGGAGACTAATATCCCTAAACCAGCATAGAAGGTAAGCCAGGTACGCGTACTAGCTGCTATTTAAAAGATAATGGAAGGATCATATCAATCTATGTCCACACTAGTAATAACAGTGAGGTATAAAGCATGGTATACAAGATAATAATATTGATATGTGGGCATATGGCAGCATATATCAGATCATATAGCAGTGATATATGGGTAAGAGCATTAAACAAATAGCATTAGATAGATAGCATAAAACATGTACACCGGTGATACATAAGTGTAAATAGATCGATAGTGCTATTGATATAGTATTACTGTCTAGTCTGGAGCTGTCTAGTCTGGAGCTGCGGCTCTATAGAAAATCAATTACCTTGTGCCATATGAGAAGTGAGCTCCACATCCCCCCCAGCTCTCCAGGACACGCTGCTTTATCACTTCTCATATGGCACAAGGTAATTGATTTTCTATAGAGCCGCAGCTCCAGACTAGACAGCTCCAGACTAGACAGTAATACTATATCAATAGCACTATCGATCTATTTACACTTATGTATCACCGGTGTACATGTTTTATGCTATCTATCTAATGCTATTTGTTTAATGCTCTTACCCATATATCACTGCTATATGATCTGATATATGCTGCCATATGCCCACATATCAATATTATTATCTTGTATACCATGCTTTATACCTCACTGTTATTACTAGTGTGGACATAGATTGATATGATCCTTCCATTATCTTTTAAATAGCAGCTAGTACGCGTACCTGGCTTACCTTCTATGCTGGTTTAGGTATATTAGTCTCCTGGCAGGATTTTATTCCTTAAAACCTGCCCCTATGGTTTACCTACCACCTCTTCTTCTTCCCTTCTCTTATATTGTGAATTATGATGTCATTTTTAAAATTTCTAATAAAATTGATATTTTTGGAATTAAATCCCTCTTTTGTCCTTCTGGGGTCCACTAACACGTGGATTGGGATATAGACTACTAGGGCGATTATTCTCTCCCACATAACCACCCCTTTTCCCCAAAATAGGCTATTTATCAGTTTTTTCAATTTCTTAATAGAAGAGGTATAGTAACGCTCATGATGGTGTCATCAGCACTGGCTATATTGGAGTATTCGAAGCAGCGCAACACGGCACAAACGTCCTTCATGGAAGCCCATTCATTGGTGGTTAAGTGGTGTTGTTCTTCACAGCATCTCACCCCCGTGCGTGCTGCAGCTGAAACTCCACCATTGCCTGCTGCTGCTCACACAGTCTCTCCAGCATATGTAAGGTGGAGTTCCATCTTGGCACATTGCATATGAGGCAGTGAGTGTGAAGGTAGAAGTGATGCTGCAGCGCAGGCAGGTCGGCAGCCGCAGGGTGAGAACGCCAAAAGCATGCACATGCTGCCCTCACTTTCAGCAGCACCTCTGACATATGTGGGTCATTTTTAAGGAAGCTCTACACCACCAAATTCAGCACATGCGCCAGGCAAGGGATGTGAATCAAACCAGCTAGGCCCAGAGCTGCTAGAGTTTAGAAGAGAGTTTTCTTTTATTTCAAACATGTTTTCTGATGTCTCCTGTTGCTGTTTTATTTGTGCCATTTTCATCCTTTAAAAATCTGTTCATCTCTCAGAGGAAGTGACCATCCCTTCCCTTTTTTGTCACCCCTCTATCTACAGCCCACCTGGATTTACCACCTACTGTACAGTAAGTGTTTTACAATTTGTAGATATTTTTTAACTAAAAGTAGCAGCCTAGTAAAACTTTTTTTTTTAATTAATTCGGTCACTTGTCCACCAGACTACATCATTTTGCTAGTATTAATTTATTAAGTTGTTCTCATAGAGACTCCTTCAGAATTACATGTCTTTGTCTTTCCTGAGGAGGGTCACAAGAAATGAGTGCATTTGATTGAATTGCATGGTCTGTACCACACAAGATCTACACTGTGAAAAGCAAAATGACCTATGACAGTTACTGATGAGAATAAGACTGCTCCTGGCACACATGTATGAAGAAGATAAAGACAGTTTAGCCATCCTCACTAAATAGTTGTAATCTAATCATGTATTGGTGGTGGCAAATTCTGACAGGTTAAGCTGGAGAGCATAGAGGGCTTTATGGGGGAGTAGTTGGGGCAATTAGTCTTGGTTTCATCTCTCCACGTCTTGGCTGGTGCCATTCAGCCTCACTTCATTCACTTTCAGTATATATAACCCATGAGGTATAGTAGACAATGCGTTGGAATAAGCTGGTTTATGTCCTCAGTCATGCGCTTACATAGCACGGTGCCTAAAAATGAGCCTCTGTTCTGCACTTTTAATCATATTTGTCTATTGGAGAAAACGCTACTTTAGTGGTGCACAGTCTCAGCTGTATTATTGTCTTCTAATACTTTATTGACATGGATTACATACAGTACAGACCAAAAGTTTGGACACACCTTCTCATTTAAAGATTTTTCTGTATTTTCATGACTATGAAAATTGTACATTCACACTGAAGGCATCAAAACTATGAGTTAACACATGTGGAATTATATACTTAACAAAAAAGTGTGAAACAACTGAAAATATGTCTTATATTCTAGGTTCTTCAAAGTAGCCACCTTTTGCTTTGATGACTGCTTTGCACACTCTTGGCATTCTCTTGATGAGCTTCAAGAGGTAGTCACCAGAAATGGTCTTCCAACAATCTTGAAGGAGTTCCCAGAGATGCTTAGCACTTGTTGGCCCTTTTGCCTTCACTCTGCGGTCCAGCTCACCCCAAACCATCTCGATTGGGTTCAGGTCTGGTGACTGTGGAGGCCAGGTCATCTGGCGTAGCACCCCATCACTCTCCTTCTTGGTCAAATAGCCCTTACACAGCCTGGAGGTGTGTTTGGGGTCATTGTCCTGTTGAAAAATAAATGATGGTCCAACTAAATCCAAACTGGATGGAATAGCATGCCGCTGCAAGATGCTGTGGTAGCCATGCTGGTTCAGTATGCCTTCAATTTTGAATAAATGCCCAACAGTGTCACCAGCAAAGCACCCCCACACCATCACACCTCCTACTCCATGCTTCACGGTGGGAACCAGGCATGTAGAGTCCATCCATTCACCTTTTCTGCGTCGCACAAAGACACGGTGGTTGGAACCAAAGATCTCAAATTTGGACTCATCAGACCAAAGCACAGATTTCCACTGGTCTAATGTCCATTCTTTGTGTTCTTTAGCTCAAACAAGTCTCTTCTGCTTGTTGCCTGTCCTTAGCAGTGGTTTCCTAGCAGCTATTTTACCATGAAGGCCTGCTGCACAAAGTCTCCTCTTAACAGTTGTTGAAGAGATGTGTCTGCTGCTAGAACTCTGTGTACCATTGACCTGGTCTCTAATCTGAGCTGCTGTTAACCTGCGATTTCTGAGGCTGGTGACTCGGATAAACTTATCCTCAGAAGCAGAGGTGACTCTTGGTCTTCCTTTCCTGGGGTGCTCCTCATGTGAGCCAGTTTCTTTGTAGCGCTTGATGGTTTTTGCAACTGCACTTGGGGACACTTTCAAAGTTTGCCCATTTTTTTGGACTGACTGACCTTCATTTCTTAAAGTAATGATGGCCACTCGTTTTTCTTTACTTAGCTGCTTTTTTCTTGCCATAATACAAATTCTAACAGTCTATTCAGTAGGACTATCAGCTGTGTATCCACCTGACTTCTGCACAACACAACTGATGGTCCCAACCCCATTTATAAGGCAAGAAATCCCACTTATTAAACCTGACAGGGCACACCTGTGAAGTGAAAACCATTTCTGGTGACTACCTCTTGAAGCTCATCAAGAGAATGCCAAGAGTGTGCAAAGCAGTCATCAAAGCAAAAGGTGGGTACTTTGAAGAACCTAGAATATAAGACATATTTTCAGTTGTTTCACACTTTTTTGTTAAGTATATAATTCCACATGTGTTAATTCATAGTTTTGATGCCTTCAGTGTGAATGTACAATTTCCATAGTCAAGAAAATACAGAAAAATATTTAAATGAGGTGTATCCAAACCTTTGGTCTGTACTGTATGTGGAAATGAAAGCACTCATATTGAATGGCATAATACCTTTCCATGTAGTTAGTTAAATTACTAATATTTTTTCCTAATGTAGTATGTGTTGTTGCAAATACTGTATTTATAGAAGGTAAAACTAGTTTCTGCATTATATAGTGACACATTTTGTGCATATTTAGACACTACTTACTTCCTGACATGCTGGAGGATGACCCGGATCCTTATTTTGGGAATATGAACAGCTCTCCCGAATTGCCAGAACCATTCCTTATACCGCAGGTAAAATACTGTGTATGATAGTCTGTGTGACGCATTTTGAACTGTTTCAACACATAATTTAAATGTATTGGGTATGGGCATGACCAAGTGAAGCACTACATTGTTTCATCCTTCATGTTGATGTCTATATTTAAATTTACATTCTGCCAATATTTGTTGTGATAGATTGGTTCTATTCATGTTTCATTAAAAAGAAAGTCTGCCTAAGTGCTCCATGTTAGAAGATTTTCTCCTCTCTACATGACAGGTTAGGAAGCTGTTAGAAAAGACGTCTCCGAACCGCAGGAGAGCGAGCTATAAAGAAGGTGAGATTGGAAGGACACAGAAAATATGACTGTCCATTTGATATAGCTTGAATACTAATATTCATCAAAGATGATTTTACTAAATAACACTTATTAAAGGGGTTTTCCATTTCAGAAAAGCCTGGTCTCCAGACGTAGTCCAGGATCGGACTGGGGAGTCTGGGGCCCACAGGGGTAATTGACTCTAGGTGCCCACCTACAGCAATATGCAAATATCTGTTATCCGCTATCCCTGTTATAGTGGAGCATTGACTGACGGCTCCGGCACATCTGCCGTGCATATACTATAACTGGGATGTACAATTACGATAGTATGCATTAAAGGGGTTCTTTGGTTAAAGCAAGTTATCACCGATCCATGGGCTCCACAGGATAGGTGATCACTTATTGATCGTTTTGGTCCGAACATTGGAAAAGCATCGGAAGCATGGGGAAGTTTTATCCCTGTCAGGACACTTATCCCCATTTTAAAATGCAGTGACAGATGGGATGTCTGACCGCAGCTCCATTCATTCTCTTGGGGGCTTCCAAAAAAAGAGCAGCGCTCGCAGCCACTGTGGGAATGATTGGATCAGTGATCGAGTCGCACATGAGCTCCAGTCTAATGGGGAGAAAAGCTTCACATTCTGCCGATTGTATGCCAGCAGTCAGGACCCGACCAATCAGTAACTTATCACTTATCCTGTGGAGAGGTGATTACTTGTTTTCACCAGAGACCCTTGTAAGTGTACCTCTGACGCTCTGGTACAACTCCTAAAATATATACTAAATTGGGTACAGTAGTTCAATGCAGTTTGTGGAAAATATTTTTTTCATAAGAATTTGGGAAAGTTATGAAATGTTCTATAAATGTCTGTCCTATTCCTGTTCTAAGGATCTAGACTTTTTTAAATTCATCACTTAAATATGAACCATGTATGAGGGAGTCGGAGTCGGAAAGATGGAAATTGAGGAATCAGAGTCTGGGTCGAAGGTTTGGCTTACCGACTCCACAGCCCTGCATATTACCGCCACTTACTGACCGAATAATACCACATACAAAGAACAAGTACGGCCACACCATGACCAGACCACATATTACCACCACAAAGTGACAATAATACCACATGCAAGGAAAAAATACTGCCACGCCATGACCGGACTACATATTACCACCACCACAAAGTGACCAAATACTACAATGCTGATCATGAATACAAACCACAATACTAACAACACTGTTATTACCACCAGCGACATTATACACAGGAGTTCTGTATATACACCGCGTGCAGAATTATTAGGCAAATGAGTATTTTGATCGCGAGATACTTTTTATACATGTTGTCCTACTCCAAGCTGCATAGGCTTGAGAGCCAACTACCAATTAAGTAAATCTGGTGATGTGCATCTCTGTAATGAGGAGGGGTGTTGACTAATGACATCAACACCCTATATAAGGTGTGCTTAATTATTAGGCAACTTCCTTTCCTTTGGCAAAATGGGTCAGAAGAGAGATTTGTTTGGCTCTGAAAAGTCCAAAATTGTGAGATGTCTTGCAGAGGGATGCAGCAGTCTTGAAATTTCCAAACTTTTGAAGCGTGATCACCGAACAATCAAGCGTTTCATGGCAAATAGCCAACAGGGTCGCAAGAAGCATGTTGGCCAAAAAAGGCGCAAAATAAGTGCCCATGAATTGAGGAAAATCAAGCGTGAAGCTGCCAAGATGCCATTCGCCACCAGTTTTGCCATATTTCAGCGCTGCAGCGTTACTGGAGTATCAAAAAGCACAAGGTGTGCGATACTCAGGGACATAGTCAAGGTAAGGGAGGCTGAAAAACGACCACCTTTGAACAAGAAACATAAGATAAAACTTCAAGAATGGGCCAAGAAATATCTTAAGACTGATTTTTCAAAGGTTTTATGGACTGATGAAATGAGAGTTACTCTTGATGGGCCAGATGGATGGGCCAGAGGCTGGATCAGTAAAGGGCAGAGAGCTCCACTCCGATTCAGACGCCAGCAAGGTGCAGGTGGGGTACTGGTATGGGCTGGTATCATCAAAGATGAACTTGTGGGACCTTTTCGGGTTGAGGATGGAGTGAAGCTCAACTCCCAGACCTACTGCCAGTTTCTGGAAGACAACTTCTTCACTTCAAGCAGTGGTACAGGAAGAAGTCGGTATCGTTGAAGAAAAACATGATTTTTATGCAGGACAATGCTCCATCACATGCATTCAACTACTCCACAGAGTGGCTGGCCAGTAAAGGTCTAAAAGAAGAAAAAATAATGACATGGCCCCATTGTTCACCTGATCTGAACCCCATAAAGAACCTGTGGTCCATTATAAAATGTGAGATGTACAGGGAAGGAAAAGAGTACACCTCTTGGAACAGTGTCTGGGAGGCTGTGGTGACTGCTGCACGCAATGTTGATCGACAACAGATCAAGCAACTGACAGAAACTATGGATGGAAGGCTGTTGAGTGTCATCATAAAGAAAGGTGGCTATATTGATCACTAATTTTTTTGTTTTTGCATGTCAGAAATGTTTATTTCTAAATTTTGTGCACTGATATTGGTTTACCTGGTGAAAATAAACAAGTGAGATGGGATTATATTTGTTTTTCATTTTTTCATTAAGTTGCCTAATAATTCTGCGCAGTAATAGTTACCTGCACAAACAGATATCCTCCTAAGATCTAAAAAAAAAACCACTCCAACTTCCAAAAATATTAAGCTTGGATATTTGAGTCTTTTGGGTTGATTGAGAAGATAGTTGTTGATCAATAATAAAAATAATCCTCTAAAATACAATTTGCCTAATAATTCTGCACACAGTGTAGTGTCAGTGTACAGATAATATAGTGATCACTAGTGACATTATAAACAGGAGCTCTGTGTATAGTGTACAAATAATACAGTGATCACCAGTGACATTATACACAGGAGCTCTGTATATACTATATAGTGTAAGTGTTCATGTAATACACTGACTCACCAATGATGTCTCTAGGTGAAGTCCTTCATCTTCGCTTTTCTTCTTCATCTGGTACAGACCGCCATCACTTCTTCCAGTCATGAATCATCTCTGCAGAAAATAACACACAGTTATCAATAACTGATCTCTTCTAGAGCACATTCCCACTTTTTCCCCCCTGACTTCTACACTACACCAGTTGAAGAAAAAAAAGCGACATAGTGCCGCCCTGCACAGTAACAGGACCCCACTTTTGGTCCCTCCCATGGAAAACAGTTTCCTAAAAAGTAAATTATATTACAGAAGTAATAATGTTCATAATTGGAATCTAAAGTAATTATGTTCCCCACTCGCCACCATAAACAGTAATTAAGTCGCTTGTCCAGCCTGGCTCCCCCCCATATATCCCTTCTGTTCCCCATATGTCCAGCGTGGCCCCTTTATATTTATCCTAGCCCACGTGTATCGAGCCTGCGCCCCCCCCCCCATATATCCATCCTGGCCCCCATGTGTCGAGCCTGCCCCCCCCATATATCCATCCTGGCCTTCATGTGTCCAGCTGCCCCCCATATATCCATCCTGGCCTCTGTGTCCATTCCCCCCCCCATATATCCATCCTGGTCTCCATCTGTCCAGCCTGCCCCCCCATATATCCATCCTGGCCTCCATGTGTCCAGCCTGCCCCCCCATATATCCAACCTGCCCCCCCATATATCCATCCTGCCCCCCTTCCCATGTGTCCAGCCAAACCCCCCATCCTTACATGTTCAGCCAGGCCCCCCCTTATGTATCCAGCCAGCCCCCCCATTTATGTGTCCAGCCAGGCCCCCTCACCCATGTGTCCAGCCAGGCACCCCCTTATGTGTCCAGCAGGCTCCCCCTTATGTGTCCAGGCAGGCTCCCCCTTATGTGTCCAGCCAGGTTCCCTCCCCTCCCATGTGTCCAGCCAGGCTCCCCCCTTATGTGTCCAGCTAATCTCCCCCTTATGTGTCCAGCCAGCCACCCCTCCCATGTGTCCAGCCAGGCACCCCCTTGTGTGTCCAGCCAGGCTCCCTCATGTGTCCAGCCAGGCTCCTTCCTTATGTGTCCAGCCAGGCTCCTTCCTTATGTGTCCAGCCAGGCTCCCTCCTTATGTGTCCAGGCAGGCTCCCCCTCCCATGTGTCCAGCCAGGTCTCAGTTGTGTGTCCAGCCAGGCCCTCTTGTGTGTCCAGCCAGGCCCCCCCCCCTTGTGTGTCCAGCCAGGCTCCCCCTCGTGTGTCCAGCCAGGCCCACCTTGTGTGTCCAGCCAGGCCCCCCCCTTATGTGTCCAGGGAGGCTCCCCCTCCCATGTGTCCAGCCAGGCCCCCCCCTTGTGTGTCCAGCCAGGCCCCCCTTGTGTGTCCTGCCAGGCCTCCCCCCTTGTGTGTCCAGCCAGGCCCCCCCTTGTGTGTCCAGCCAGGCCCCCCCTTGTGTGTCCAGCCAGGCCCCCCCTTGTGTGTCCAGCCAGGCCCCCCCCCTTGTGTGTCCAGCCAGGCCCCCCCTTGTGTATCCAGCCAGGCCCCCATCCCATTCTGCATTCATTCACACACACAAAGATTCCTCTTAATATAATCAAAATATAAACCAATAACTCTAGTATTTTTCATCTTTGCAGGATACAACCAGGCTCTGTAGTGTTGGTTGGGGAAATAGGATGCTTGTCCCTGTAGTGTGTTCTTATACATAATAAGCCAGCATGGTGCACTACATGCATCTATGTGACTGGCACATTATACAGGTTTTATTCATGTGCATTTAAATTCTAATCATTCACCCCTTTCCCTATGAATGGTCGGTGTGAGTGGTTGTTCATCAGTATGTTGCACCTGTGCTACCTCCCATCTTTTATCCCTGGAGTTTGTCTGTATCCAGCAGTTAAATTAAGAATAAAAATAGGATTTTTTTTTTACAAAATCTTCAGTTTTTCTCAAATTTGTTAATGCAAAAATGTATACACCCCACATCAAAAACTACTACTTGTAGTGTTTTGTATGACCGCCATGACTTTTAAGGACAGCAACAAGTTTTCTAGGCATGGAATGAACAAGTTGGAGACATACTGCAACATCTATTTTTTCCCTTTCTTCAAGAACAACCTCTTTAGAGCCTGGATGCTGGATGGAGAGTGATGCTTAAAGGGGTTTTCCTCACAAAAAAAAGTACATTTTAATCAATAGATTTTGGAATAATAAGTTCCACAATTGTATGTGTTTAAATAAAATGTTCCTGTGTTGAGATGATGTTATAAATGTGCCCCTGCTATGTATGGCGTAATTGCCGTGTCTGATCGTACAGGGACCTGGTCTGATCATTCCATAGCTCCTGGGCAGGGGGAAGCAAAAGAATATACAAACATTACAGCAGGGGGTCACAACTGATTCTTTTTGTGAGGTAAAACATTTCCCTGCCTGTTTTTAAACAATGTTTTACTTCAAAGAAAGAATCATCTGCGATCCCCTGATGTAATATCAGTGCACATTTTTTTTCTACCCCCTGCCCAAGAGCTGTGGTATAATCAGACCATGTTCCTGTACGGTCAGACACAGCCATTACACAGTACACAGCAGGGACACATTTATAAGATTATCTCAGCACAGGAACATTTTTTAAACATATCCAATTGTGGAAATTATTAGTATTCCAAGATATATTGATTAAAATGTACTATTGTTTGTGGGAAAACCCCTTTATTTTGTCTCTTCAGAATTCCCTGAAGGTCTTTTGATTGGGCTCAGATTAATTCTTGCACACTGAATCTCTTTCACTTGTTCTTTTTCAAAAATGCAACTTATGTGTGTTTTGGATCATTGTCATGTTGGAAATTGCATGTCTACCAAGGGCACAGAGTTATGGTTGCAGATTTTCTTTCAATATAGAGCAGTACATCTTTGAACTCATGATACCTTCAATGAAATATAGCTCCCCAGCACCAGCAGTACTCATAGAGCTCCACATAAGGATACTGCTGCCACCATGTTTTAGTGTTGGCATTATGCATTTACAAATATGAAATTAGAAAAATGCATGATGCCTACAGTGAAACATGGTGGTTGCATCAGTATCCTTAAGTGAGGCTGCATGAGTGCTGCTGATGTCGGGAGCTACATGACTATGATCCAAAGCACACATATGTTGCATTTCTGAAGAACAGATTGAAAATGATTCAGTGAGTATGTCTTCTAATCTGAACCCAAATGAAACACCTATGGGAGAAATTCTGAAGAGATAAGTTGAGCATCACGCTGCATCCAGCATCCAGTCTCTAAAAAGATTGCTTTTATGCCGCCAAGTTGTTTATTCCACTCCTAGAAGAGCTGCTTTTTTCTTGCTATAATACAAATTCTAACAGTCTATTCAGTTGAACTATCAGCTGTGTATCCTCCAGACTTCTGCACAACACAACTGATGGTCCCAACCCCTTTTATAAGGCAAGAAATCCCACTTATTAAACTTGACAGGGCACACCTGTGAAGTGAAAACCATTTCCGGTGACCACCTCTTGAAGCTCATCAAGAGAATGCCAAGAGTGTGCAAAGCAGTCATCAAAGCAAAAGGTGGGTACTTTGAAGAACCTAGAATATAAGACATATTTTCAGTTGTTTCACACTTTTTTGTTAAGTACATAATTCCACATGTGGTAATTCATAGTTTTGATGCCTTCAGTGTGAATGTACAATTTTCAAAGTCATGAAAATACAGAAAAATCTTTAAATGGGAAGGTGTGTCCAAACTTTTTGTCTGTACTGTATATATATAATGTATATATATATTATTTTTTCACCCTTACTAATAAGTGTTTCATTACTATACAGAGGAAGATTCTGAGGGAGATGATGCTTCACCTATAGGTATGTACTGCACAATACCATTCCATGTTTCTTAACCCTGTCTCGTGTAAATCAGCATTAACCTTCCTGACAGCCCCATTTTTCAAGTCTGATACGTCACTTTCTGCGGTAATAACTTTAAAATGCTTCTGTCAGTGATTCTGAGATTGTGATTTTGTTGTTGTAAAACATTTTACCTGTTACTACCGGTAAATTCAGATCTGTTGTTTTGTCTTTGTTCATGAAAATATTCCAAATTTTCTGAAAATTTTGAAAAATGTGCACTCTTTAAACTTGTATACCCTTAATGACATGTATATAGTGTAAGATGGCTGACGGACAGGTCCTTGAGGGGAAATATGTATCATCGAGGTTGGTAGCTTCGGTGATGTAAACCCGAGAAAGCATGCTCCAGCACGTATACTGCTGACAGTGTTAATAGGGCGTATCAGGCCGGTTTTAAGAGCAGTCATAAAAAATGGGTGGGAATGGCTGCCCACATATCCCCACCTCTGGAGCGTGGTTTGGTAAATAAAATAGAGACCAAATGTCTCATTCAGTGTCTGTGTCTGGAGACCTGTGGATCTCCAAGGCGTTAGTCTGTACTAAGGATTGGACACTGACCTGAGCAGGCGAACCGGTAACATTGTGTGGACATTTTACTTTGTGCTTCCACTTTGTGCCGGAAAACGCTATTTTTGTTTATGCTGTCTGAATAAACCAGTTTGGATTTCAATGAAAATGCTTCCTGTGTCTACCTCAACCGCAGACGAGTGAGTATTAAACCCTACAATTGGTGCTAGAAGCACAGTCACAAATCCCAAGGGGCAGTGTGACTGCTACAGGAAACCTTTTATGTCTTGGGTGAAGGCCGTCAGCCAGTAGGGGACGTCTGGCATCATGGAGGAGCTGATAAAGCAACTGGTGCAGGCTAATCTCCGGCAGCATCAACCGCAGCAGTGGCAGCAGCAGCAGTACAAGCAGCAGATAAACCTCCTAGCCGAGTTAATCCATGGCAGTTCAATCGCCCCACCCCCAAGTCCAAGTGATGACTCACTTGCCAGGAAGACGTTAAGAAGAGCCTTACAAAAGATGATCCCGGGTGATGAGGACGAGGCGTTTCTGACAATTTTTGAGAGGGTGGCGGAGCGAGAGATATTGCCTCCAGAGCAGTGGGCGGAGGTTCTGGCACCATATTTAACAGGGCAACAGCAGAAGGCCTATTATAACTTGGCCTTGCAAGATGCAAAAGAGTACATCAAGTTGAAGACTGAGATTTTGGCGTGCTTAGGAGTGACTCTGACTGACATGATGCGGGTGTACCACTGGGCCTATTGCAGTGACAAACCTTCCCGGTCCCAAATGTTTTACCTCCTACACTTGGTCCAAAAGTGGTAGCAACCGGAATCTTCCTCTCCAGCACATATAGTGGCGAGGATTGTGATGGACAGGTTCATACACTCCCTTCCAAGGCTGGTGCCATCCTGGGTTGCACAGGGAGATCCCCATAATGCCAATGACCTTGTGAGGTTGGTAGAAAGGTACCAGGCGGTCGAGAGTGCTTTGGGGAAGTAAGGGGTGGGAGCATCTCCATACTGTGGTTACCAACATGGGGGATGGACACCCAAAAGTGGGGAACTAGAACCACATCTGGGGGGCATCCTAGAGTTCAGGAGGGGTCCCGAGTTGCTACCAAAGGCCCCATCCAATAACTTAATTTGTTGGCGATGTCACACCCCGGGTCTAATAGTGGCCTGTTGCCCTATGACCAACGAGCCAGTAGACTGCAGCACAGGACGGCGCTACTTTGCATATCCTGCTTGTAGTGCTGTCCCTCCACGAGGCGTGGGACCACAGGCATGCCCCGTGTCAGTGAATGGAGCGCAAATGACTGGTCTGTTCGATTCTGGGAGTTTGGTAACCCTAGTGAGGGCCATAATTCCTCATCGTCTGATTCTGCAGAAAAAAGTGGACATCTGCTGTATCCATCGAGACGCTAAGGACTACCCTGTGGTCCTAGTGGTCATAGGCACAAACTGTAGCACCGAGTCCCATGAGGTGGGCGTAGTCAAGGACCTGTTGCACCCTGTTATAATAGGGCAGGACTTTGCCTTGCTTTGGGACTTGTGGGAGAAAGGGAGGAAGCTGGGTTGTCCAGACCACAACCAGGTCGCTCCTAAAGAAACCTCGTCGCAGGCCGCAACCGACAGTTTTCCCTTTCATGTGCTTGTTGGGGGTGAGGATGAAGCAGCATCCCTGAGCTGGAGGTGGGGATACTTTGGAAACGCCCAGCTCAGGGACTGAACTCTAAAAGGTGTGTTTAATAATGTCACTGTTCTGAATGGTGTTGCTCAAGAGTCTAGGGCTGATACCTGATATCCGTACTTTGCTGGAATTGGGGAGTTACTATGTCAGGTCACGAAGCTCAGAAGAGAGGTAATCGATCAGTTACTAGTGCCAGGGCCGTACAGACGCAGGGTGTTAGATATGGCCAATGTACATGTCTTAGGTGGTCATCTGGAGGTAGAAAAAGCCCAGGAAAGAATCTTCCAGAGGGTCTACTGGCCCAGTTGTCACCGAGAGATTGTGAATTACTGTAGGTCCTGTCACACCTATCAGTTGACCTCCCCTGTGGCTCACTTCCGTAGCCCTTTAGTGCCACTACCTGTCATTGAGGTCCCAATCGATCGCATCACCATGGATCTAGTGGGACCCCTGGTCAAGTCCGCCAGAGCACATCAGTATATCTTGGTGGTACTGGACAATGCTACATGTTACCCGGAGGCTGTACCACCACGAAACTCCTCTGCCAAGTGCATAGTCCAGGAGCTAGTCCACATCTTTTCTAGAATGGGGTTGCCTAAGGAGATCCTAACGGACCAAGGGACCCCATTTATGTCAAGGGGGATGAGGGAGTTGTGAAAAATCCTGCAAATCACACAACTCAGGACCTCAGTCTACCACCCCCAGACAGACGGCTTAGTGGAGAGGTTTAATAAAACCTTGAAGGCCATGTTGAAGAAGGTCGTAGAGAAAGACTGCCGGAACTGGTACTGTCTACTGCCGTACCTTCTGTTTTCTATTAGAAAAGTCCCACAGGCCTCTACTGGCTTCTCACCATTTGAGCTGTTATATAGCTGACAGCCCCTTGGACTCCTGGATGTAGCAAAGGAGACTTCGGAGGCGGGGTCTACACCCTACAGGAATGTAATCAAACATGTGGCCCAGATGCAAGAAAGGATTGTTGAGGCGATGCCTATTGTGAAAGAACACCTCCTCAAAGCACAAGAGGCACAGTCAAGGGTGTACTAAAGATCAGCGAGGGTGAGACACTTCCACCTTGGAAATTGGGTACTAGTGCCTACGGTGGAGAGCAAATTCCTGACCAAGTGGCAGGGCCCCTATGAAGTTCTTGAAAAGCTTGGCAATGTCAACTATAGAGTCCACTAACCAGGGAAAAGGAAGCCCTACCAGGTGTACCAGGTCAACCTGATCAAGCCATGGCGACATAGGGAGTTTGTGGAAGCTCCTGTTTGGTGGCGAAGACCAAAGCCCACGTGAAGGAAGTCAAGCTGGCAGAGTCGCTGTCACATGCCCAGATGCCACAGTGCCGAGAGTTGCTATAGCGGAACTGAGACCTGTTCTCAGAACTACCAGGGCGTACTCGGATCATAGAGCATGAGTTTCTTCCGGGTCATCATGTCCAAGTAAATATGAAGCCGTATCGGATTCCCGAAGCCCACCGAGAGGTGATTGCAAAAGAGGTGAAGCGGATGCTGAGCATGGGAGTCATTGAGGAGTCCAGGAGTGGCTGGTCCAGTCCCATAGTCTTAGTGCCAAAACCAAATAGAGAATGGCAGTTTTGCAATGACTATAGGAAACTCAACAAATTCTTGAAGTTTGACACCTACCCAATGCCCAGTGTAGATGAACTGTTTGAAAGGTTGGGGCCAGCCAGGTATATTACCACCCTTGACCTCGCTAAAGGAATTGGCAAATACCCATGTCCCAAGATGCCAAGGAGAAGACTGTCTTCTCAACGCCAGATTGTTGATTCTAGTACACAAGGATGTTGTTTGGGTTGCAAGAAGCCCTGGCTACCTTCCAGAGGACCATGGACTTGATTCTAGCTCCCCACAAGAAGTATGCAGCAGCCTACTTGGATGACATCGTGATCTATAGCCAGGATTGGGGAAGCCATCTGAGCAAAGTCCAGGCGATACTTGATTCTTTAAAGAAGGCAGGGTTTTCTATAAACCTGAAGAAATGTGCCATGGGCATTGAAGAAACCAAATACTTGGGTTATGTCGTAGGGAGAGGTGAAATAAAGCCCCAAATAAAGTCGACGTGATCAAGAAGAGTTGGCCACTACCCCTCTCAGGGAAACAGGTCAAAGCGTTCCTAGGCATCGTGGGCTATTACCGCCGGTTCATCCCTAACTTCGTCATGATAGCGGCCCCTTTGACAGACCTCCTTACAGGGACAAAGTCGGTTATGGCTAAGTAATCTCCAGAAGCTGAGACTGCCTTCGCGGAACTGAAGGTAGCTCTGTGTAAACAGACAGTTATGGTGGCACCGGATTTCTCAAATAAGTTTGTGGTCCAGACAGACATGTCAGATGTCGGGCTGGGTGCTGTCCTATCACAGGAAGTGAATGGGGAAGAGCATCCCATAATGTATTTAAGTCAGAATGTGACATCCTGTGGGAAGAATTACTCCATTGTGGAAAAGGCCATCAAGTGGGTGTTGGACACTTCAAGATACTACCTCTTAGGCAGGAAGTTCAGGCTAGTGTCAGACCATGCCGCACTAAGGTGGATGAGGGACAAGAAGGGGAACGATGCCGGAGTGACCAGATGGTCCCTAGCCCTTCAGGATTTTAGCTTCCATGCAGAGCATAGGCCCGGGAAACTGCATGGCAATGCTGATGCACTGTCGGGGTGGTGACTCTGCACCGTATGCCCCCTCTACTCCAGACTCATACACAGGTATATAGACTATTCTATACCCGCCTATATTGGTTTATTATTATGGAATAGTTTATACGTTAGGAGCTATTTCCATCATTGCCCCTCTCTTGCATCCTGTGGTTCTTTTGCACAATATTTATTTACACCCTGATAGAGGTAGTACATATGTTTTCCCCATATCTAATACATATAATCTGTATTGATATACACCTGGTTCCTTATTGTTTTATTTATATGTGTATTATATATATATATATATATATATATATATATATGTATATATATATACACATATACATAATGGGTATGGAAAGTATTCAGACCCCTTGTGATCCTCCTTGAGATGGTTCTACTCCTTCATTGGAGTCCAGCTGTGTTTAATTAAACTGATAGGACTTGATTTGGAAAGGCACACACCTGTCTGTATAAAGGCCCCGTCACACTAAGCGATGCAACAGCGATCCCGACAACGTTACGACCTGTCAGGGATCGTTGCTGCATCGCTAATACATCGCTGGTGAGCTGTCAAACAGGCAGGCTCACCAGCGATCAGGGGAGCAGCGATATCGTGGAAAGAATCGTTCCACGATGTCCTGCTCCCGTCACCAGCCTGCTGCTTAAGCAGGAGCAGGCTGGTAACTATGGTAAACATCGGGTTACTAAGTGCGCGTGTGCCCCTAGTAACCCGCTGTTTACCATGGATACCACTCTGCTACGGTGCGCGGGAGCCTCCGCGCACCGTAGCAGAGTGGTATCCATGGTAAACAGCGGGTTACTAAGTGCGCGCGTGCCCCTAGTAACCCGATATTTACCATGGTTACCAGCCAGTTCTTTGGTCCCGCTGGTCACACACAGCGATGTGTGCTGGCCAGCGGGAGGCCAACGACCAAAAAATGGTCCAGGACACTTTGCAGCGATCAGCGACCTCACAGCAGGGGCCTGATCGTTGCAAAGTGTAACACATAGCGACATCGCTGGTGAGGTCGCTGGTGAGTCACCAAAACCGTGACACAGCAGCGATCTCGCTAGCGATATCACTATGTGAGACGGGGGCTTAAGACCTCACAGCTCACAATGCATGTCAGACCAAATGAAAACCATGAGCTCAAAGAAACTGCCCAAGGAGCTCAGAGACAGAATTGTGGCAAGGCACAGATCTGGCCAAGGTTACAAAATAATTTCTGCATTACTCAAGGTTCCTAAGAGCACAGTGGCCTCCATAATCCTTAAATGGAAGAAGTTTGGGACCACCAGAAGTCTTCCTAGACCTGGCCATCCAGTCAAACAAAGCAATCGTGGGAGAATATCCATGGTGAGAGAGGTAAAGAAGAACCCCAAAATCACTGTGACTAAGCTCCAGAGATGCAGTAGGGAGATGGGAGAAAGTTCCACAAAGTCAACTATCACTGCAGCCCTCCACCAGTCAGGCCTTTATGGCAGAGTGGCCCGACGGAATCCTCTCCTCAGTGCAAGACAAATGAAAGTCCGCATAGAGTTTGCTCAAAAACACATGAAGGACTCCCAGACTATGAGAAATAAGATTCTCTGGTCTGATGAGATGAAGATAGATCTTTTTGATGATAATTCTAAGCGGTATGTGTGGAGAAAACCAGGCACTGCTCATCACCTACCCAATACAATCCCAACAGTGAAACATGGTGGTGGCAGCATCATGCTATGGGGGTGTTTTTCAGCTACAGGGACATGACGACTGGTTGCAATTGAAGGAAACATGAATGCGGCCAAGTACAGAGATATCCTGAGTGAAAACCTCTTCCAGAGTGCTCTGGACCTCAGACTTGGCCGAAGGTTCACCTTCGAACAAGACAATGACCCTAAGCACACAGCTATAATGACAAAGGAGTGGCCTCACAACAACTCTGTGACCATTCTTGACTGGTCCAGCCAGAGCCCTGACCTAAACCTAATTGAGCATCTCTGGAGAGACCTGAAAATGGCTGTCCACCAACGTTCACCATCCAACCTGTCGGAACTGGACAGGAACTGCAAGGAAGAATGGCAGAGGATCCCCAAATCCAGGTGTGAAAAACTTGTTGCTTCATACCCAAGAAGACTCATGGCTGTACTAATTCAAATACCGAGCAAGGGGGCTGAATATTTATGACCATGTGATATTTCAGTTTTTCTTTTTTAATAAATTTGCAAAAATTTCTAGGTTTCTGTTTTTTTTCCTGTCAAGATAGGATGCAAAGTGTACTTTAATGAGAAAAAAAATGAACTTTTTAGAATTTATCAAATGGCTGCAATGAAACAAAGATTGAAAAATTTAAAGGGGTCTGAATACTTTCCGTGCCCACTGTATGTATATATATGTATTCTGGTGGCAATGGTGGCAATGGTATATATTCCATTGATTTGTACTGTACATTTGCATGTGGGAAACACATGTTGTTCAGCGCTTTCTCCTGGTTGCTTTGTTCCCACCCCTATTCGTATTTTAGCTTGATCCATTAAAATTTGTTATATTTTAGCATACTCTGGTCTTCTTTTTGGTTCTATATCATTGGTTTTCTGTGTTTTAGTTACCGATTGGTCTATACAGTCCTTTTTAAACATGCACCCTGACTAGGTAGTGTATGTATGTATGTATATATACATGTGTGTGTGTATATATATATATATAATATATATACATACATGCATGCATGCATACATACATGCATATATACATACACACACACACAGTGTTATGCTTAATGCATTTCCTTCTCAGAACTGATTATTCCTTTTCTAATCTTCATGTGTATCGTCATTTTCGAATTTTGAGTTTTTTTGCTTATTGATAGCCAAGCCCGCCAGCTTTGGGCAGAGGAGGGTATGTAAGATGGCCACCGGACAGGTCCTCGAGGTTGTTAACTTCGGTGATGTAAACCCAGAAAAGCATGCTCCAGCACATATAGTACTGAAAGGGTTAATAGGACGTATGAGGGCCGCTTTTATGAGCAGTCATAAGAGATTGGTGGGAATGGCTGCTCACATATCCCCACCCCGGGGGCGTGGTTTGGTAAATAAAATGGAGACCAATTGTCTCATTCTGTGTCTGGAGATATGTGGATCTCCAGGATGCTGGTCTGTGCTAAACACCTAAGGATTTGAAACTGACCTGAGCGGTCGAACCCGCAACATTGTATGGACATTTTACTTTGTATTTCCACTTTGTGCCGGAAAAGGGTGTTTTAGTTTTGCTACCTGAGCAGTTTATGCTGTCTGAATAAACTAGCCTGGATTTCAATGAAAATGCTTCCTGTGCCTACCTCAGCTGCAGCCGAGTGAGTACCAAACCGTACAGTAGCTATACAATATTAGGGTCTGCTATACAAGGAGTAATGCTGCATTCAGGATAAATTGTTTAATAAATTGTGCAGTCTAAATATTAGGGCTGAAGTAACATTTTAGCTGAATGGAATTTGACTAAATGGAATTATTAATTTTTTTTCCTTATATTTTCATTAATGCAAAGCACCTCAAGGAATAGCAAACTTCTTGTATGCTTTGAAACCTCCATTCTTTAAATTGGGGTGTTTTTTAGGGGGTTACAATAAAAGGCCCTTCAAAGTCACTTCAAAAGTGAATAGGTCCATAAAAGTGCAGTTTATTTTAAATTTCCTTGGAAATATGAAAAATTGCTGCTAAAATTGTAACCCCTTCATGACCTTTGACATACCTATACGTCCTGATCGGGAAGGGATTCCCAACCACTGACATACAGTAACATCATGACGATTGTGCCGGGCCCAGGGGCTGTGCCCTCACCATCATCGTCGGGAGCTTGGCTTAAGTGATAGCAGAGCCTCGGCTGTCACTGTCAGGAGCATTGCCCTCACCATTCCCAGCTTTTTAACCCCTTAAATGTCATTATCAATAGAAATAACAGCATTTAGAAGGCTTGAGGAGGGAGAGGGCTCCCTCTCCTACGTGATCTGCATCGGGTGCCATCATACACTGGGAGATCCCCTGAGGTGCCATAACAGCCTGAGGACCCCATTTTACAAAGTACACCTCTCAGTGAACTCATCTAGGGGTGCAATGATCATATTAACACCATGGGTGTGTCACAGAATTTTATACCATTGGGCAGTGAAGAAAAAATAATTACATTTTTATCTCAAATATTTTGTTTAGCCCCAGATTTTACATTTTAAATGGGGTTAATGGATACAACTGGCCCCTAAAATGTGGCCCACAATTTCTGCTGAATGTGGAAATACCTCATATGTGACTGTACAGTACTGCTTAGCCACACGGCGACACTCGGGAAGGACGGAGCGCTATTTGACTGCTGGAGTATAGGTTTTCCTAGAATAGTTTGCGGACTCCATATACAGAGACCCTAAATGCTAAAAGAGCAGAATACCCCCCCTCAAGTGACCCCATTTTGTAAGTTATACCCCTGCCAAACATGTGGATGGTAAATCTGATGTAGGCACACACTGGAGCTCTGGAGGACGGGGGTGGGGGGTAGCATTAAAATTTCGGAGCACAGAATTTGCTATATTTCTTTTGGGGGCGAGGAGTTATTTCACTTTTCCAGTGCCCTTGTGCTACCAGTAACGTGGAAGCACCCTATATTTACATTGACAGATGAAACCAGGGGAGGAGTCCTGAGGAGATAATTTGCATATTCCCACTGCATTTTGGGATAAGTGAAGAGTCTCCGTGAGCTCAAAGAACACTGGATTTTGGCCGTTGGAGCTGAAAGGAGGACATCGGTAAACCGAATTTTGGAGCGTATTTCACTGTTTTCATAACACATTAACAATAAGAACATGGAAGAGTCCAGGAGCCATTTGGTGAGCTGCATATCCTGATACATGTTCACATACTTGCCAGGGAAAAGCCAAACTTCACATGCCAGAAATGCAAGCTTGTGTCCCTGTTGGAGGAAAAGTTGCGAAATCTAGAAGAGAGGTTAACTACCTTGAAAATCATTAAGGAAGGTGAAGAGTTCTTAGACAGAGGATAATTATCCCTTCATGATACAGGAAGAGAAGAAATTCGAACTGCACCTGATGAAACAGAGGAATGGAAGCATGTGACCCAGAGAAGCAGGAGTATCGAGAGGCAGTCAGCACCCATACTGCTCAGGAACCAGTACCAGGCTCTCACACAGGAGAACCATGAAGAAATACAGCAAGATAAGACTTTGCCCACAATGAATAACCTTGTAAGCCCTCAGAATCCTCCGGGATAGAGAAAGAAAATGTTGTGAAGGAAAAACGGAGAGTGGTGGTCATGGGGGATTCCCTGTTGAGAGGAACAGAGGCCGCTATCTGCAGACCAGACATAACCTCAAGAGAAATGTGCTGTCTTCCAGGAGCAAAAATTAAAGATGTGTCTGACAGGATATCAAGACTTTTCAGACCTACAGATCACTACCCATTCCTGCTAATACATGTGGGGACAAATGACCCTGCAAGAAAGGACCTGGAAACCATCTGCAGTGACTTTGAAGACTTAGGCAAGAAAGTGAAAGAATTGGGAGCGCAGGTGGTCTTCTCATCCATCCTCCCAGTGGATGGCCATGGAACAATGAGGTGGAATAAGATTCTACAGGTGAACAACTGGCTACGTCGATGGTGCTGTCAACAAGGATTTGGATTTCTGGATCACGGAATGAATTATCTATATGATGGACTACTTGCTAGAGATGGGGTGCCCCTTACGAAGACTGGAAAACATGTATTTGGAAGTCGCCTTGCTACACTCATCAGGAGAGCTTTAAACTAGATCAATGTGGGAAGGGAAGCAAAAGGCCAGAAAAAGCCATACAGCTGACAAATACTATTGAGATCTCTGCTATTGGAAGTGGAAAGGAAGAACAAAGACAAAAAAATCTAAGTAATAAAAATATGGGAGGAAGAGAAACCAATCACAAACTAAAATGTTTTTATACAAATGCACAAAGCATGGGCAACAAACAAGGAGAATTGGAACTACTAACGCAGGAAAAGAAATATGATGTCATTGGAATCACTGAAACTTGGTGGGACGATACACATGATTGGAATACAAGGCTAAAAGGATACAACTTATTTGCAAGAAGCAGACTTGATAAACGAGGAGGAGGTGTCGCATTGTATGTTAGAAAAGCGTATATCTGCAGAGAGATTGAAGCAGAGACTGGGAGTTCTGTGGAAAGTGTTTGGGTAAGAATACAAGGAGAGAACAACGGAAAGGACACCATTGTAGGCATTTACTACAGGCCACCTGGGCAAGCTGAAGATATGGATGAACTCTTTATGTATCAAATGACCAAGTTCTCCAAAAAATATGACGTAGTGGTCATGGGAGATTTCAACTATCCATACATTTGTTGGGAATCTCTCTCAAGTAAAACTAACAGGTCAAGCAAATTCTTATCCTCTCTTGCTGACAACTTTATCTTCCAAAAGGTAGGGGAGAAAACAAGGGGATCTGCTACTTTGGATCTAATCCTTATAAACAGGGAGGAAATGGTTGAGGAGATAAAAGTGGCTGGGACCCTAGGAAGCAGCGATCATTCTATTATAGAATTTTGGATAACTAGAGGAGGAAGACATGTGAAGACTCAAACTTCAAGGTTAGATTTTAAATAGGCAGATTTTAAGAGACTCAGAAAGAGAATAGGAGGGATCCAATGGCTGGATGTCCTTAAGGACAAAAATGTCCAGGAAGGATGGGAAATTTTTAAAAATGAGATTCTCAAAGCACAATCGTTAACAATCCCGAAAAGTAGGAAGAATTGGAAGCATTTAAGGAAACCAGGATGGATGAACACAGAACTTAAACACATGCTAAAAAGAAAGAAAGAAATGTTTATCAAATGCAAAGAAGGAGTCATATCTAAAGAAGATTATAATGCAGTCTGCAGATCCTGCAGGGCACGTATCAGGTCAGCTAAAGCTGACAATGAATTAAGGCTTGCAAGAGATGTCAAAAGCAATAAAAAAGGATTTTGAGGGTATGCCAAAAGTAAAAGAAAAGTCAATGATGCTATAGGATTTTTACAGGATGAAAATGGTGAAATGGTAAGAAAGGATGTTGAGAAGGCCGAACTTTTTAATTCCTATTTTGCATCTGTTTTCTCTCAGAAAGAAAATGGAACATCAACTGATCTTCACTGTCCTATTAAAGGAATTGAAGAATCCAGGTTATCTGTAAACAGAAAGATTGTGAGGGAATATTTAGCTAACATAAATGAGTTCAAGTCTCCAGGTCCAGATGAATTAAACCCCAGAGTACTGAAGGAGATCGTAGAAGAAATTTTAGAACAACTCTCCATAATCTTTGAAAATTCTTGGAGAACAGGAGAAATCCCAGAAGACTGGAGAAGAGCAAATGTTGTTCCTATCTTCAAAAAGGGGAAGAAAGTGGACCCAGGGAACTATAGGCCGGTGAGTCTGACTGCTATACCAGGAAAGATCTTTGAACAAATTATTAAACAACATGTATGTAAGTACCTGGATAAGAATGAAGTGATTAACCAGAGTCAGCATGGGTTTGTAACTAACAAATCAAGTCAGACTAACTTAATTTCCTTCTATGACAGAATCACTGACTGGGTGGATCAGG
The DNA here is from genome assembly GCF_046119375.1 of Phyllobates terribilis. Lineage (NCBI taxonomy): Eukaryota > Metazoa > Chordata > Amphibia > Anura > Dendrobatidae > Phyllobates > Phyllobates terribilis. The sequence continues at coordinate 71,404 of NW_027365624.1, read as the reverse complement.
GAAATTGTTAAGGGGACGGTTGCAAACAACTTTTATTCAATAATGGAAAGCAACCTTACACAGGGTCCGCGATGCAGCCTGGTGGACTGCGGCCAAACACCTTCCGGGTGAGAAGGTAAAACAACCAACTTAAATAACAATCCCTTCCGTGTTACTGCACACCGGAACGGGAATAGGGATTCGCACTATCTCCGTTAACAGCACGAGAGATGTGTGATAAATAATATATCTGTAGCCCTGTTAACTGCACAGGGACTACACAGCAGACGCTAGGATGCGTGTGTGACTCACGTCGGCGAATATGTGCTCCCAGCCGGCGTGCTACCGCACTGAGGAGTATCTCTCCACGTGGCTTACAGGCGGTGCTGGGAATAGGGTGTCTGCAGACTGCTCGGGGTGTATGGCGACCCCTTTGTCGGAGCCAGACTGTCAGATGAAGCTACCTGCCTATTTCATCTAAGCCTGCCTATTTCCACTAAACCTGCCTGCCAGAAACTAAAGCACACCTGGAGCCCAAAAGACCAAGCGTCCACACAACACCATCACAGCTCAATGATCAGAGCGCGCCGCCATGTTTGTGGGCGGGCTATTTAAAGATTAAGCCCTGCCCACCGTCGCACTATTGGTGACGTCACCCGCAACCAATCAGGCGGCGCCAGGTCACCGGATCAGCTGACTCCCAAACCACCAATCACGGTCCACCATGTCACAGGCATGCTCAGTGCAGAGAATCCTGGACTTAAGCTTTAGCAGCCCTGTTTCCCTCCGCAACCTATCCTTCATGTTGCTAGGAACAAAGACCCAAGAGACAACCTGTACATCTCGTGCACCAGCTAGGCGTTGGGACTGATGATGATGCTGAGCAGCATCAGCCCTGGCTGGACTGGAATGGGAGACTACAGAATCCACTGATGGTTCTGAACCCATTTCAAATCCAGCAAACACCTGACACCTAACAGAAATGCCATAGATATAGTATATCTTGACTTCAGCAAAGTATTTGACAAAGTATCTCACACCATCCTTATTGAAAAAATGACCAAGTATTGAAAGGACAAGGCAACTGTTAGGTGGATTCATAACTGGCTTAGTGATCGGACTCAACGGGTGGTCGTAAATGGCTTCACATCCAGCTGGATGAATGTCTGAAGTGGGGTACCACGGGGCTCTGTCCTGGGACCTGTATTGTTCAACATCTTTATCAATGATTTAGATGAAGGAATTGAGGGTAAACTGATTAAATTTTCTGATGACACAAATCTAGGAAGTATAGCTAACACTAGAGAAGAGAGAGACAGGATTCAAAAAGACCTAAATAAACTGGAGCAGTGGGCAGCAAGTAACAGAATGTTTTTTAACAGGGAAAAATTCAAAGTACTACATCTGGGCAATAAAAATGAAAAAAGCATGTACAAAATGGGAGGAATAGAGCTAAGCAACAGTACATGTGAAAAATACTTAGTTATACTAATAGATCATAGACTGAACATGAGTAAACAGTGTGATGCAGCAGCTAAAAAAGACAAATACAATTCTGGGATGTTTTAACAGAAGCATACAATCTAGATCATGTGAAGTCATTATCGGACTTTACTCCTCCTTGTTCAGACCTCATCTGGTAAACTGTGTCCAGTTTTGGGCACCACATTTTAAAAAAGACATCGACAAACTGGAGCAAGTTCAGAGAAGAGCGACCAGAATGGTGACCGGTCTGCAACCATGTCCTATGAGGAACGGTTGCAGGATTTGGGAATGTTTAGCTTGCAAAAAAGAAGACTGAGAGGAGACTTAATAGCTGTCTACAAATATGTAAAGGGCTGTCACATTGTAGAAGGATCATCTTTATTCTCATTTGCACAAGAAGCAATGGGATGAAACTGAATGGGAGGAGACACAGATTAGATATTAGAAAAAACTTTTTGACAGTTAGGATGATCAACGAGTGGAACAGGCTGCCACGAGAGGTGGTGAGTTCTCCTTCAATGGACGTCTTCAAGCAGAGGCTGGACAGACATCTGTCTGAGATGATTTAGTGAATCCTGCTTTGAGCTGGGGGTTGGACCAGATGAGCCAGGAGGTCCCTTCCAACTCTACAATTGTATGATTCTATGAATCTGAGTATTTTGTTTGTTTTATGGATAGATTTGAAGCTTTTATTGGGAACATTTTACATAACATTTTGGATCATATTTATCCGGTGCTCTATGCTGAGCACTTATTTTGAAGTTTCCATTGAAATCTCTGGGTGACGTGATTCAGGTGACACCCCCCAGTGGATCCATTCATTATAATGAGGCAGCAGAGTTACTCTTCTGGGCTCCATCTTACCTCTGTTCAGCGTCGTCCTACTTTTCAGAGGTGTCCAAAACTGCGGCCGATCGCGCATTTATGCACACCTAAAAAGACGGACAATACCGACTCACAGGCCAGACAGCGTCCAGTGTTGCCATCTGCCTTGTTTTAGGGAATCGTCCTCTGGGACAGTCATGTAAGGGCTTGTTTTTTGCGGGACGATTTGACGTTTTTATTGGTACCATTTTTGGTCACATGTCATTTTTTGATTGCTTTCTATTCTAAATTTGGGGAGGGAAAATAAACAAAAACTGGCAATTCAGGAATTGTGTTTTTTTTTTGTTTTTTTTATGCCGTTCCGCGTGTGGTAAAATTGATAAGGCAGAGTTATTCTTCAGCTCTGTACGTTTACAGCGGTACCACATTAATAGCGTTTTTATACAAAAAATATATATATATTTTGCATCGCTTTATTCTGAGAGCTATAATTTTTTTATCTTTCCACTGATGGGGCTGTATGGCGGCTTGTTTCTTGTGGGACAAGATGACGTTTTCAGCGGTACTAATTTTATATATATTTGTTTTTTTTATCGTGTTTCATTCCCCTTTTTTTCCCAGTGGCATGATGATAAAGCATCGTTAGCCTCGTTTTTTTAAGTTTTTTTTGTGCGGCGTTCACTGAAGGGGTTAACTAGTGTGACACTTTTATAGGTCGGGTTGTTCCAGACTCGGCAATACCAAATATGTGTACTTTTTTTTATTTTATTTATTTTTTACATAAAAATGTGTATTTATTAGTGAATATTTTTTTAAAATTATTATTATTTATTTAATTTTTTTTACATATTTTTACACATTTTTTGCCATTTATTTTTTACTTTTTACTTAGTCCCTTTATGGGACCTTCACTTGTTTCTCTTTGATCACAGATATAATGTATTGCAATGTACTAGATTGCAGTGCATTCATTATACCTTTAGTGAAAGCTCCTGAGCCCATGCTGTGAGCATGGTTTCAGCAGCTTTCCGTAGCTTGGTGACCCGGGGGTCGTCATGACGACCCCTGGTCACCATGGCAATGATTGGGCCCCACGACATCGCAGGGCCACCGATCTGTCAGCGGATTTAACAGCCAGGGATGGTGCTGACACGGCTACTAGCTGTTTAGTGCCGGAGCTCAGCCACTGGTGGTGCTGAACTCCGGCACTGATCGGGCTGGAGACGCTGATATTTCAGCATCTTCTGCACGATCATGCTGAGATCGGTCAGTCAGATTGACTGACCGATCGCAGCGATCTAGGTGTGCGGACCGACCATATGGCTCCCTGCACCCCATCTTGTGCTGCTCAGCTGTCACAGATAGCTGTCCGCACTTATCTGTCACTGCGTGTTTACACGCTGTGACAGTTTAAAGCCATAACGGACACTGCACGGCAAGGAGCATTAACTTACACCTGCTCATGCCGTGCAGTGTCCGTCATTGGGCGTTATGGGGTTAATACCGCTGTCAAGTGTGATGGTGACATGTAACAGACTTTAACATAATGGCCATCAGTTCTAATGAACATGGGGCCACCGTGCAGTATGAATGCACATTGACGAAGGGTTACCTTGACTGCCGGATGACCACTTTAAAAAAATATATATATGGCTCTCAGAATATGGTGACAAAAGCCAAATTGTTTTTGTAAATGTTTTTATTTTATTTTTAATTAGTAAATCATGAATAGAAATATATAGATTTGGGATCCCGTAACCATACTGACCCATAGAGCAAAGGTAACAGATCACCACCTGATTACCACAAAGTAAGCGGCGCTAGTACAAAACCTTGAAAAAGAAAATGTGGAATTACAGTTTTTTTCCTCACCGTTTCCACTTATTTCATAGAATAAGTTGTGTTCTGCAAAAAACAAGCCCTCTTGCGGCTATGTCGAAATATTAGAAAGGTTATGGTTCTTGTTACAAGGAGAGGAAAAACTAAGTTACAATATCCTGGGGAAAAGCTCTGTGTCTGCCTCCTGAAAACCTCCAGCTCAGGGTTTGTTACCCGACCGACGACATGTTTAACAGATTCCTTTGACTAAACCACCCTTCACATGTCCATATAATACCGGTACTGGAAAAATGGTACCGGTGTCATAAGTATTTTGGATCAGTGTGTCATCCGTGTGCCATCAGTGTTCCATCCGTGTGCAATTCATTTTTTTTCCACCATGACTTAAATATCAATTCCAAAGCTTCTCCTATACTTTGCAGTGTTAAACATGTACAGCACACGGTTGTCACAAGGATGTTTCACACGGAGCCAGAAATGTGTTTTGGCCCTTGTAATCCATGCGGACGGGTCTCATGCAAAGATCTCCATAGATTATGATAGGTATGTGTGGATACGTGTCTTCAATGCATGTGAAAGCGAATGCCACACGTGCTGAAAACATGTACATGTGAAGGAAGCTTTACACACTGTGTGAACAAGTATGAAAAGTCACCTCTTAATCATTGAATTAAGGTTTTCTCTTTTGGTTCATTGCCATGGGTATAAAATCCAGCATCTAAGCATGTAGTCTGCCTGTGCGAACAGTTGTGATAAAATGGCTCGTTCTAAAGAGCTCCCTGAATTCAGCATCTTGCTGTCATATGTTGTCACAAGTCAGTTCATGAAAGTTCAAATAAGACATGGCTGGGTGAGTTTGGTGTGGAAGAACATGACTGACCCTTCAAGAGACCTAACCTCAACTCCATCAGATAGATACCTTTTGGATTAACCAGAGATTACAAGCCAGGTCCCCTTGTCCAACATCAGTGTCTGACCTGATAACTGCTCTTCTGGAAGAATGGACAACAAATTGCACAGAAATATCCCCCAATTTTTTTTTTTAGAGTGGAAGCTTTATTAGCTGCAAAGGGAGATCAACTCCATGTTAATGACCCTGGATTTAAAAAGGAATGTCATAAAATTTCCTCCAGGAGTAATGTGTGTGTGTCCCAATAATTTTATCCCTACAGTGTGTAATAGGTTCTGCTTCTTCCATGGTGAGAGGTGGAGACTGCTTCTCTGATGATGTGTAAATCTGGAGGTGAATGAGAATCATAATCAGTTTTGTTATATATTTTAGGAAGGACGTCCAGAATAAGAGGCAGAAAGCGTCCGATTATTGAGGACGACAGTGAGGAGGAGGTGCAGCCAACGTAAGCACTAAATACGACTATCATTCGTTACATTGTATTGTAAGGCTATGTTCACATGTCTGGTAGTTATACCTGTTTTTGGATTTGTTAGGGGTGATAAAAAATGAAAAGATACAATGCAAAATTAGTTCATTCAAATAAGGACGGGAATGTCTTAAATTGTTTTCTTTTTTACTGCAATCTGTTTTTTAGCATGATCATGTGACGATTTGCCATGAGCGTTACCCGTTGGCCATCGCTCATAGCAGATGATCATTTTAACCATGTGTAGCACAAGTGATCGGATGAAAGCACCTTCAAGTCTTCTAAGGAAACTATTAAGGCCAGAAAAAAGTAAAAAAAAAAAATGTTGTTTTTTTTAAAAATATAAACGTTCAAATCACCCCCCTTTTGCCCCATTCAAAATAAATGAATAATAAAACTAAAATATACATATATTGCTGCATTCTGAATCGCCAGATCTATCAAGATATAAAAAGAATTAATCCAAATGGTAAACTGTGTAACGAGAAAAAAAATCAAAACACCAGAATTAAGTTTTTTTGGTCGCTGCAACATCGCAATAAAACGCAATCACAAGCGATTAAAACATTATATCTACCTAAAAATATTATCAATAAAACCTTCAGCTCAGCGTGCGAAAAATAAGCCCTCACCCAGCCCCAGATCCTGAAAAAGGGAGACGCTACGGGTCTCGGAATATGGCGCCATTATAATTTTTTTTACAAACTTTAGAATTTATTTCACCACTTTAAAAAAAATAACCTATTCATGTTTGGTATCTGCAAACTCATAATGACCTGGAGAATCATAATTGCAGGTCAGTTTTAGCATTTAGTGAACATGGTAAAAAAAAAAAACAACCAAGAGACAAGTGTAGAATTATACTTTTTTTTGCAATTTTGACGCACTTTTGAATTTTTTCCTTTTTCTCCAGTACACGACATTGTAAAACCAATGATGTCGTTCAAAATTACAATTCGTCCCAGAAAAAATAAACCATCACAGGGACATATTAAAAAATAAAAAAGTTATGCCTCTGGGAAAAAGGGGAGCGAAAAACGGAAAATCCCAAGGTCGTGAAAGGGTTAAAGGACAGAAATCCTCAGCTATAGTGATTGAACAGTACCACCACATACCACCATAGCATTACTGAATCTCTCTATACCATGTGTGGTTAATACCGTAACTAATACTGCCATATAGTTACTAAATTATACTTTTATAACATGATTTTAGAACCACCATACTGTAACTGAAAAACAGCATCATATTGTGACTTTATCACTTGGGGTCTGAGCTGTTTTGATGCCCAGCGATCAAAAAGTTATTTAATTCTAAATGCCCTCAGACTCATGAGATAGAAGTTGGCTAAACCCGGTGATTTTGGCTTGAATCGGTTAGCTTCCTAACGTCTGTGGGGACAGGCCTGATTCTAGCTTTTTTTTTTGGTGCCCAAGGCGAAAATTCAAGTGGCACCCCTCCCAGCAGTTCATGGTATACCTGCAGTGAATAAACACAATCCCATCATTGTTTTTTAGGTTTTGCTTTTAAGATATTCATTATGTGGTAAAAGTGACGTGTGAACATGATTCTTTAGGTCTTTGTGATTACAGTAATCCCAAACTTTCAGAGATTCTTATTTTTGTTAAAAAAAACAACATTTAGCTTGTGATGCTCTTTTAAGGACCTGTTAGAACAATAAAAATATATCTATGAAGCTATGTGAGGGCTGTTTTTTGCATAGTAAGTTGAAATATTTTTTGCTATCAATTCAGGGTGCATACATTTGGATGGCTTTTTGCTGTAAGAGGTGTGGTGACAAAAAAAAGTAGTTCTTCTATTTTTTTTTCTCTTTACTGCATATGTTAGTTCTTTTTATATTTTGATAGATCAGACTTTTAAGGATGTGGACATACCAAATTTTTTTTAATTGTTTAATTTTTTTTTAATGAGGGAAGACCGCACCAGATCCATGATCATTAAATGAATACATCACCAGAACATTCCATCAGTACATGAATGGCACCAGCATCCTCATCAGTACTTAGATACAGCACCAAAACAACCATTAATACACTAATTCATTATTAAAACCATAATCGGTAATTGAATATAGCACTGGGACCATCATTATTAATTGAATACATCGCCAGAACCACCAACTGCACATGAATACAGTGAAGAGCAAAAGAGTATCAATCTTTTGAACTTTTGACTTTCAGGCTCCATATCTCACCATCCACTACTTATTTTATTGTGAGACTACCCTCATTTTATAGACAATCATCTTGTCTATCTCATATATAAACTTGAGTTGCAACTATTTGGCATATGATTAATTATGCAGATTCTTGTCATGTCACTGCACTGTTACTGTTTTGCTCCTAAAAATCTAAATACAATTTTTTATTATTTTATTAGTATTTTGTAAATCCACCTTTGGCTTTCAACACTGCCTGAATCCTTCTGGGCATGCTCTCGATCAGATTCAAACATGTCTTGACCGACATCTAATTCCGGGTCTCTTTTACATGTTCCCAGTTGGTGCATGCTCTTCGACTCGCTTGGATATGTATATAGTTTTTTATTCCATTCTACCCACAAGTGTTAAATTGGATTAAGGTCTGAGGTCTGTGGGGGCCAATCCAGCACTTCGACTTCATTGTCATTGAACCATTTATTTGCCAATCTCAACATATGCTTTGGTTCGTTGTCCTACTGGAACACTATGTTGTCCTTTTCATACCGATGGTACTCGAGTGTACAAAGTAATTAGTCTTGTAGGATACTCACATATAGCTCAGCATTGAGACCACCATCGATTCTGGTAAAGTATCCAACGCCTTTAGCTGTGAAACAACCCCATATCATCAGGCTTCCTTCACCGAACTTGACAGTTCCTTCAATTTCTCCATCCTTTAGCCCCATTTTCCTTTGTTTCTTCCAGACCCATTTTCACCCATCATAGCCTAGTCTATTGACTTTTGTCCCATAGCTCCAAACCACCCGTTTCCTATCTTCTACAGTTCACTTTTCATACCTTTTTGCAAACTTGTGTCGACGCTTCTTATGATGATATTGAAGTCGATGCTTCTTCATCTTTTTTTGAGCTACCATTCAAGACTTGTGTAACATGCGTTACACGGTGCTTGCATAGACATCTGTGATCTCACTATTACGAAACTTACAAGTCACTCCAGCCTGTGATATTGGAAGCAGACTTTGCATCCGTAAGTATGGCAAAAGAGGTGACGGGGAATGCATGATTGGAGCAGTAGGCTGGTACTCAAAAGGAGTTGGATATGCTGGAGACGTTGAAATGGTCTGGGAAGAAGCGCTCCCTGAAGGACGATACATTGCATACCGCATAGACTGCTCTTATCTAGGAGAGGCATCTGAGGTATCAGTGAGGAAGTGGTGGGTGCTGCCTTTCATGGTAATTGTAGGGTCTTGTGATGGTGTAGGTGTCTATCTGCCCTTTTTGACACCCACCTGGTTAGGTAAAATGCAATATCCAAGTAGTTGTTGGTGAATTAAGACCCATAAGAACAATGAACATTTCTTCACTCCACATTTGCAAGTACAACTCCCTCTACCTTGATGGTTTTATCATTTAAAATAGTATTTTTCTTTTCACTTTGACTCTTAACACAGACCTTGATTTGTATGTTTCTACAGAAAGAAATTCACAAGAAATGAGGAAACCCCTCCGTCGTCTTTTGTGGCTTTTGAAAGCGACGTTTTGTGAGTAATTTTGACAACATATAATAAGTTCAAGTTAAACTTCACTTAAAAGCTATGTTCACACATGTTGTGTTTTTTTTAGCATTTTTTGCTGCAGATTTTTATGCAAATTTTCAGCTGTGTTTTGCAGTACCTACCAGCAAAGTCTATGAGAAACCAGAATTGTCTGTTCACACATCATGCTTTTTTGTTGTTGCGTATTTTGTGCCTTGGTTGGGTTTTTGGAAAATAGAGCATGTCACTTCCAGCATTTTTGTCAGTGTTTTTTCACCCATGGGAAATAATGGGTGGTTGTAAAGGGAAGTGTTCCAGGTTGTACATGTATATACGTATCTGCATGCTAGCCATGCTTGCAGATAAGTATACATGTATATATTGGCCCCACATCTCCCCATGTGTTTCAGTCTGTTTGCTGCTGGGGGAGGTTTCAATAGAATGTCCAGCCATGTGCTAAAACAGGTTTTGCGAGTATAGTTGGACATGAACAAAGATCTTAGCCAGTGGGCAGGGAATAATACATCATTTCCTGTGACATGAAGCTGGACACTGGCTGGACTTAAAACCCCAGAATGCACATGTGCTAAGGCCCCTTAGACTCTTGAAGATGGACATAACAACACATGGCTGAGTATCTCTCTTTCCCTGTAACTTCTTTACTTACTAGCCCTACATACCCTGTACTAACCCTCCTAGATATTGATAGATATATATAGGCAAAGTTGGTATAGTTGGGTGGGCCGATATTGCATGAGTGATTAGCAAACGTGGGTGGAAAATATATTAGGTAATTGGGAATTGTGAATCCGTTTTGTGTACTGTGTTAGTGTGATACATAGTAGTATATTAACTGTAGACTTTTGTGTAATAAATACCTTTTATTAGCACACGATTTTGTCTCAGTTGGTATATAGTATAAGGCCCAGATAACATTAGTGGAAATTAATTATTAATAGTCAAGTTTGATGTTAATAGTGAGGCTGAGTTCACACGATGCGTTTTTCATGCGTTTCCGCGGCGTTTTTGCAGTTGCGTAAACACCGCGGAAACGCATGAAAAACGCATGGTAGAAGGGCAGCAATGTTCCCCAATTGAAATACGCATGTGCTGTGCCCATGATGCGGATTTTTCCGCAGCGTAAATGCTGCGGTCAAAAATCCGCAGCATGTCAATTAATTTTGCGGAAACGCTGCTCTTTTGCCGCCATTGACTTGCATTAGACCGCATGGAATCCGCATCACTGTATATGTTGATGCGCTTTTCATGCGGTCTAATGTGCGGATGGTATCCGGGTGTGGAGGAGAGGACTCTCATCCAGACCCAGGTACCATTAAAAAAAAAAAGAATAAAATAAAAAATATATATATTCTCACCTTCTGACGGCCCGCGCTGCCTCCTGCCGGCTTCCCGCGCACTTCGCGGTTGAATGAAGGACCTTCGCTGACGTCAGAGTCATGTGACGGGTCACGTGACGCTGACGTCGGAAGGTCCTAAAGTCTTCACTGCCGGCATCCGGAACCGATGAAGCAGGACACCGGGGGCCATCAGAGTGTAAAGTATATATTTGTTTTTTATTTTTTGACATTCACACACTATATAAATCCATGCCGGTTGCATGGATTTATATAGTGTGAAGTTGACAAGCACTTTCCAAGTGATGCTAAAATCGCTTGGGAAGCACTTGTCAACCCGCATGCGGAAATGAAAGTGAAGACCGCTTCATTTCCGCATGTCCCTGGCAGGAAACCACATGTACAATCCGCATGCTTTTTTTCCTGCCAGAAAGATGTAGAAACGCTCAGGAAAAAATCCTGAGCATTTCTGCATAGTGTGCACATAGCCTTAATATCGGACCTCAGTAGAGGTGTAGGAGAGTGCCCCCATTAATTACTGATATTTTGGAGGAAAATCACGTCATTATACAGTGATGAATAAAACGCTAAAAAAATGCACCAAAATTTGCAGCAGCGTTTTTGATGGTGAAATAGAATGGGGTTCTTTTTTAACAGAACTTTATGTACATGCATAAATAGAGACAGGACAGTGAAAAAAATCGCTGAAAAAACTCACAAAAAATGCATCAAAAAACGCAGCAAAACGTTTTTGACGCAGCTGATTTCCTGCCAGAGATTGTGTTTTGATGCAGTTTTCTGAAGCTGAAAAACACAACATGTGTGAACACAGCCAAAGTAAAACTTAACCGGTTCCCGACCGCCCACTGTAGATAAACGTCCGCGCTGCCTGGACTCTGTGCAGCGCCGACGTTTAAAAACGGTGGGTGGTCGCGCAGCGCTCAGGACCCCCAGGGTCCTGCAAGCACTGCGATTCCGGTGCAGAGCGTTAGCTCTGACAGGGAACATCATCAGGCCCTGATTAGATCAGGTCCCGGTGATGTTAACCCTTTGCTGTCTTCTATATGCTGCGATCTATAGTGATCGCGGCAAATAGGAGACAGCAGGAGGAGAGGGGGTCGTCTTACCTCCGAAGACCTCCGTTTCCTTTCAGGGCCTGGGGTTGCTATGGCAGCTGGAGGTCACATGACCGCCTCCAGCTCTGCCATATATGGTGTCCTGTCTGGCTCAGCCTGCAAGCTGAGCCAGAGAGGAGACTGACTGAAACAGTCAGTGAAGATCTCATGTAATGTAATACATGTCTATTACATTACATGAGATCAGTGATCAGAAAAATAAAAATTAATGTCCCATACAGGGACTAAGTAAAAATGTAAAAAAAAAGTAAAAAAAAAGTTTTAAAACTATTAAAAAAAAATCACAAAATAAATAAAAATAAATAAATAAAATATTAAACCAATAAATCCATATATTTTTACAAAACCAAAAAAAGTACACATATTTGGTATCGCCGCGTCCGAAACAACCCGAGCTATAAAACTGTCACACTAATTAACTCCTTCTGTGCATACCGTAATAAAAATAAATAAAAAAACGGAGCAAAAAAATATGCTTTTTCATCATATCGCCAAACAAAAAGTGGAAAAAAATGCGATCAAAAAGCAGAATAGAAATAAAAATGGTACCACTGAAAACGTCATAAAAAAAAGCCGCCATACAGCTCCATCAGACGAAAAATAAAAAAGTTATAGCGCTCAGAATAAAGCAATGCAAAAAAATTTTTTTTTTTCTATAAAATTGTTTTATTGTGTAAAAGTGCCAAAACATTAAAAAAAATACAGTAAGTGTAGTATCGCTGTAAACGTACTGACCCGAAGAATAACGCTGCCTGATCACTTTTACCACACGCAGAACGGCATAGAAAAAAACTCAAAAAACAATTCCTGAAGTGTTTGTTTTTGTTAATTTTACCTCCCAAAAAACAGAATAGAAAGCGATCAAAAAATGTCACGTACCCAAAAATGGTACCAATAAAAATGTCAACTCGTCCCGCAAAAAACAAGCCGTCACATGACTCTGTCGGCCGAAATCTGGAAAAATTATAGCTCTCAAAATATGGTGATGCAAAAACTAGATTTTGCAAAAAAAGCGTATTTTAGTGTGTGACAGCTGTCAGTCATAAAAACCCGATATAAATCTGGTATCTCTGTAATCGCACCGACCCGAAGAATAAAGTAATCTAATCAGTTATATCACACTAGGAACGGCGTAAAAAATAAATTAAACCAATTCTTCACCTGCTACTGATTTGTTTATTATGTCTCCCAAAGATCCCAGTAAGGCTCTGCTCATATTTATCCTGTGCTCTGCGCTGAGCACTTACACCAGAGTTTCCGTGTAAATCTCTGAAATACGTGATTCAGCCGGAACCCATGATGGAAGATTCCCTGTAATGAGGCAGATATAGGCACTGTGGACGCCGTCTAGCCTGGGATCCCACGGTGTCATTTGTTTTAGGCATGCATAAAAGTGCGGTTAGCCACAGTTTTGTGCACTTCTGAAAAAAAGGACACCGCTAAACAGAGGCCAGACGGAGTAGAGAGTAACTCTGCTGCCTCATTATAGTGAATGGATCCTGCAGGGGTTTCATCTGAATTACATCACTTGGAAATTTAGATGGAAACCCCGATGTAAGTGCTCAGCCTAGAGCGCCGGATAAATGTTACGTAAAATGTTCCCAATAAAAGCTTCAACTCAGTCCTCAAAAAAAGCTAGTCCCCACTCAGGTCCGTCATCTGTTAAAAATATAAGGGACTTCCAAGTTACTGGTAGCAGAAAGGCTCTGGAAAAGCAAAATGACCCTTGCCCCCCAAAAGAAATTCAGAAAATTTTGTGCTCCCAAATCCAAATGCCTATTCTACAATAATTTGTTCTCCAATTGTCAAATAGCACTCCGTACCCCCCAGATCTCACCGTATGGCTAAGTGGTACGATACAGCCACATATGGGGTATTGCCACTTTTAGAAGAAATTGTGTGACACATTTCGGCACCATTTTTACCCATTGCCCTGTGTGAAAATGTAAAATCTGAGGGTAAAACATTTTTTTGTGGTAAAAATATAATTATGCTTTTTTCACTGCCCAATGGTATAAATTTAAAAATTAAAAAATACTCACTACTTCCCTAGATGAATTCCTTGAGAGGTGTAGTTTACAAAATGGGGTCACTTGTGGGGGTTTCTGCTGTTTTGACATGTCAGCGACTCTTCAAATGTGACATGGTGTCTGCTGCCTATCCCAGCCAACATAGCGCTCCTTTCTCTTCCGAACCCTGCAGTACACCAAAGCAGTGGTTTTCCCCCACATATGGGGTATCGGCGTACTCAGGAGAAATTGTACAACAAATTTCATGGTGCAATTTATCCTGTTACCCTTATGATAATGCAAAATTAGGGAATGAAAAACATTTTTTATGGGAAAAATGTGAAAATTTTATTTTTACGGCTCAATATTATAAACTTCTGTGAAGCAGCTGGGGGTGCAAGGTGCTCACCACACATCTAGATAAGTTCCCTAAGGGGTCTAGTTTCCAAAATGGTGGCACTTGTGGGGGGTTTCCACTGTTTAGGCACATTAGGGGCTCCCCAAATGTGACATGGCGTCCGCTAATTATTCAAACAAATTTTACATTCAAAAAGTCAAATGGCGCTCCTTCCCTTTCAAACCCTGCCATGTGCCCAAACAGTAATTTGCCTCCACATATGGGGTATCGGCGTGTTCAGGAGAAATTGCACAACAAATTTCATGGTGCAACTTATCCTGTTACCCTTATGATAATACAAAATTAGGGAATGAAAAACATTTTTTGAGGGAAAAATGTGAAAATTTTATTTTTACGGCTCAATATTATAAACTTCTGTGAAGCAGCTGGGGGTGCAAGGTGCTCACCTCACATCTAGATAAGTTCCCTAAGGGGTCTAGTTTCCAAAATGGTGGCACTTGTGGGGGGTTTCCACTGTTTAGGCACATTAGGGGTTCCCCAAATGCGACATGGCGTCTGCTAATTATTCAAACAAATTTTACATTCAAAAAGTCAAATGGCGCTCCTTCCCTTTCAAACCCTACCATGCGCCCAAACAGTAATTTGCCTCCACATATGGGGTATCAGCGTGTTCAGGAGAAATTGCACAACAAATTTCATGGTGCAATTTATCCTATTACCCTTATGATAATGCAAAATTAAGGGATGAAAAACAGTTTTGTGGGAAAAATGTGAAAATTTTATTTTTACAGCTCAATATTATAAACTTCTGTGAAGCACCTTGGGGTTCAAGGTGCTCACCACACATCTAGATAAGTTCCCTAAGGGGTCTAGTTTCCAAAATGGTGTCACTTGTGGGGGTTTAGGTACATCAGGAGCTCTCCAAACGCAACATGGCGTCTGCTAATTATTCAGACAAATTTTACATTCAAAAAGTCTAATGGCGCTCCTTCCCTTCCGAACCCTGCAGTGCGCCCAAACAGTGATTTTCCCTCACATATGGGGTATCAGCACGCTCAAGAGAAATTGCACAAAAAAATTTGGGGTCCATTTTTTTCCTGTTACCCCTGTGAATATAAAAAAAATTGGGTCTAAAGTAACATTTTTGTGAAAAAAGTTAAATGTTAATTTTTTTCTTCCACATTCCAAAAATTCCTGTGAAGCATCTGAAGGGTTAATAAAGTTCTTGAATGTGGTTTTGAGCACCTTGAGGGGTGCAGTTTTTAGAATGTTGTTACTTTTGGGTATTTTCTGTCATAAAGACCCCTCAAAGTGACTTCAAATATGATGTGGTCCCTAAAATAATGTTTTTGTAAATTTTGTTGGAAAAATGAGAAATCGCTGGTCAACTTTTAACCCTTATAGCTCCCTAACAAAAAAAAATTTTGGTTCCAAAATTGTGCTGATGTAAAGTAGACATGTGGGAAATGTTATTTATTAACTATTTTGTGTGACATATCTCTCTGATTTAAGGGCATGAAAATTCAAAGTTTGAAAATTTCAAAATTTTCGCCAAATTTCCGATTTTTTCACAAATAAACACAAGTTATATCGAAGAAATTTTACCACTATCATGAAGTACAATATGTCATGAAAAAAACAATCTCAGAGTCAGGGGAATACATTGAAGCGTTCCAGAGTAATTACTTCATAAACTGGCAGTGGTCAGAATTGAAAAAATTGGCCTGGTCACGAAGGCAAAAACAGGCTCTGGTGCGAAGTGGTTAATAGTGCTGCGGTGTACAGAAACAGTTCCAGAATTTTGGGCTGAGGCCCTCCAGTCTTCCTCTATAGAGAGGGGAAATATGTGTGAAGGTACCCCAGGAGGGCTCCAAATGTGTGGGTAAAATATATATCCCTCGGGGGGGGAAATTGAAAAAAAGTTTAAAAAAATTTTTTTTGTGGACTTAGAAAATTTTCACACATGTGTCAGACTTCCAGAGAGGGGAGCATGTCAGTGCGCGCATCCGATTTCAGTTCCAGAGCGATTCATCCGATGAGTCCTTCATACTTAGTCGTTTTTGCAAAATTTTTGACTTTTTTGAAAATTTCACTTTTCTGTGAAAATCTCCGCTAAATGAGGTTATACTATGTTAGAGGCCATCCCAGGAGGGCTCCAAATGTGTGGGTAAAATATATATCCCACAGGGGGAAAATTGAAAAAAAGTCGAAAAAAAATTTTTTTTTGAGGACTTAGAAAATTTGCACACGTGTCAGATTTCCAGAGAGGGGAGCATGTCAGTGCGCGCATCTGATTTCAGTTCCAGAGCGATTCATCCGATGAGTCCTTCATACTTAGTCGTTTTTGGCAAAATTTCTGACTTTTTGAAAATTTCACCTTTTTGTGAAAACTTCCACAAAATGAGGTTATACTATGTTAGAAGGCATCCCAGGAGAGCTCCAAATGTGTGGGTAAAATATGTATCCCACAGGGGGAAAATTGAAAAAAAAGTTGTAAAAAATTTTTTTTGTGGACTTAGAAAATTTTCACACATGTGTCAGACTTCCAGAGAGGGGAGCATGTCAGTGCGCGCATCCGATTTCAGTTCCAGAGCGATTCATCCGATGAGTCCTTCATACTTAGTCGTTTTTGTCAAAATTTTTGACTTTTTGAAAATTTCACTTTTTTGTGAAAACTTCCACAAAATGAGGTTATACTATGTTAGAAGGCATCCCAGGAGAGCTCCAAATGTGTGGGTAAAATATATATCCCACAGGGGGAAAATTGAAAAAAAGTTGAAAAAAATTTTTTTTGTGGACTTAGAAAATTTTCACACATGTGTCAGACTTCCAGAGAGGGGAGCATGTGAGTAAGCGCATCCGATTTCAGTTCCAGAGCGATTCGCGCAATGAGTCCTTCATACTTAGTCGTTTTTGGCAAAATTTCTGACTTTTTGCAAATTTCACTTTTTTGTGAAAACTTCCACAAAATGAGGTTATACTATGTTAGAGGGCATCCCAGGAGGGCTCCAAATGTGTGGGTAAAATATATATCCCACGTGGGGAAAATTGAAAAAAAGTTGAAAAAATTTTTTTTTGTTGACTTAGAAAATTTTCACACATGTGTCAGACTTCCAGAGAGGCGAGCATGTAAGTAAGCGCATCCGATTTCAGTTCCAGAGCGATTCATCCGATGAGTCCTTCATACTTAGTAGTTTTTGCAAAATTTTGGACTTTTTTGAAAATTTCTCTTTTTTGTGAAAACTTCCACAAAATGAGGTTATACTATGTTAGAGGGCATCCCAGGAGAGCTCCAAATGTGTGGGTAAAATATATATCCCACAGGGGGAAAATTGAAAAAAAGTTGTAAAAAAAATTTTTTGTGGACTTAGAAAATTTTCACACATTTGTCAGACTTCCAGAGAGGGGAGCATGTCAGTGCGCGCATCCGATTTCAGTTGCAGAGCGATTCATCCGATGAGTCCTTCATACTTAGTCGTTTTTGTCAAAATTTCTGACTTTTTGAAAATTTCACAATTTTGTGAAAACTTCCACAAAATGAGGTTATAATATGTTAGAGGGCATCCCAGGAGAGCTCCAAATGTGTGGGTAAAATATATATCCCACAGGGGGAAAATTGAAAAAAAGTTGAAAAAAATTTTTTTGTGGACTTAGAAAATTTTTCAACTTGTGTCAGACTTCCAGAGAGGGGAAAATGTGAGTGAGCGCATCCGATTTCAGTTCCAGAGCGATTCGCCCGATGAGTCCTTCATACTTAGTCGTTTTCAGAAGTCACAATTTTGACTTCCAGGACCCGCAAAACGTTAGTAAATTGAGCCCGCTCCCCAGTTCCAAGCGTTTTGAGGTGTCCCTGGTTGCAGTAATGCAGCCTGCCCACTAGATGTCGCAAAAGAGACAAAAAGTGAAAAAGAACCAGAATGAGGAAATTCCAGGGAGCCGAATCCGCCTGACAGTTCCAGGCGATCGGGTACTTTTTGGAATGCGTCCCTAAAGTGGGTATAGGGTGACACTCCATACAAAGACCCAGTTTTGCACACCACCGGCAGAATATATGAGAGAGAGGTACCTCTCAGCCCCGACACATTTTGACTCATTTAAGCAGGTTTTCACCTCCGTAGGCCCGGGTACGCGTTTTGGCTATGAGTCCCTGTTCGGCTGGAGGTCTGCACCTTGGCTGAACCCAGGCTTCCGCAGCTGCGTGGGGGGACTTTTGCCGGTCGCCTATCCCAAGTCAGAGAGGTGTTCCTGGGTTGAAGTGAGCCTGGCCAGACCCCCCCCACGGGCCCTGGTTCTCCACATGGGGGCGCCGTCAAGGCTAAAATCTGGATTTTTAGGCCCGGGAGAGGCTCCATGAGGGCGGATGCTTTTGTGGCTTTGACCCCAGTTCCACATCCAGTACCCCCTCTGCAAGGGCGCCTGTACCCGAGTCTCGCTTCCAGGACTCTTGGGCACGTATTTCCCGACGACAGGGGTTAGCAGCCTCCGTACTTGGGCAAGTCCCTCCACGCACCCCTGCTCTTCCTCCGATCGATCTGGCGCAGCGCTCCCGGGTGGGGAGGTGGCGCCGCTCGCTCGGCCCGGGCTTTGGAGCTCGCGCTGGCTTAAGGTGAGCGGTCCCCTTCCTCCTCTACCCCCGGGCTTTCGACACCTATCTTTGGGCGCGCACGCCGGCCTCGCCTCCCGTCCGCGGAGGTGGCCGAGCCGTGGGGAGATTGGCCCGACCCGAGCGAAGGCAGCGGTCCGACGACCCGCACGGGCGAACGGCGTGGCGCCCACCCACCCAGGCGTGGGGGCCGTCGTCCGAATCGCTTCCTGTGCGGGGAAGCACACCGATCTTCTCCGAGGGCGGCCCTTTTCTTCCAGATGCGTAACCGGCCAGCGGAGGCCCGCGCCGCCCCTCGCGTCCGACAGGGCGGCCTCCGCGGCGGTGGCGACAGCGGCGGCGGTGGGTGGCGTCTCCGCGCCACTGCCGAGCTTCGCGATTTCCAGTCTTTTCCCGGGCCCCTACGTCAGTGGGGAGGACGACAGATGTGTGGAGGCAGGCGAAGGGGGTTCTCACCGTGTGGTGTGCCCCAGCCCGACCGTCACCTTTCCCCTTCGACCCTCATCCTCCCTGGCGGCTCGGCAGGGAGAAGGAGAGAGAGAGCGAGCGCGGAAACCCCAGAGCCAAGGGGTTAGATGGAGAACGGGAGAAGGAACGAGGGCCAAGAGGTAGGGAGTACGGTGAAAGGCCGACCTGGGGTTCCCCATGCGCTCCCGCCCCCGGGCGGGGAGCAGCCCTGGGAGGAAAAGCCGCTCGGGCATCCCTTTGAGGTTACGGGCGCGAGCGGGAAGAGGGACTACTCTGGAAGGCGACGCCGACACGGCCTGGCCGACGACCACCCACGCGACCTCCGCGTCGTCGGGTTAGTGCCGGAGCCGCGGCGGACCCTGACGGCCAGCCCCCCTCTCCCAATCCTCGTGCCTGTCCGCCGGTGGGTCGAGGACCCCCCGCGGCGGAGGCAGGTCTAAGCCAGACGGTGGCGCCACATAGGCCCACCCCCGCACGCCATCTCCCCGAGCGACCCTGTGTGTTGCCTTGGGTGCGGTTGGTGAGACGGGGGCGGCCGTGGCGTCCTCCGGAGGCCAGTCACCTCGCCCTCCCCGTGCAAGGGGTGTTTTCCAGACGCCTGCCGCTTCGGGACCACGCACCGCACAGCGAGCCGCTCCTCCCGCACATGTCCCCGGTGCTGCGAGGGCTCCGTTCCCCGCCCCCCCCAGGGAAGCCCCATGCCATCCCGCATCCTCTCCGGACGCCGCACGCCCTGCCTATACCCGTTCCGTCCGGGCGCCCTGCCGCCGCGGGGCTCTTCCGCCGCCCCCCCTCTCTTCCCGCAGGCCTCTCCTCTCCCGAACCTCGACGCGGTCCAGTCGTGTTGGGGGGCTACCTGGTTGATCCTGCCAGTAGCATATGCTTGTCTCAAAGATTAAGCCATGCAC
Source organism: Phyllobates terribilis (assembly GCF_046119375.1). Taxonomy (NCBI): domain Eukaryota; kingdom Metazoa; phylum Chordata; class Amphibia; order Anura; family Dendrobatidae; genus Phyllobates; species Phyllobates terribilis. The sequence goes on along the minus strand of NW_027365624.1, from coordinate 51,343 downwards.
GTGTAAGTACACACGGACGGTACAGTGAAACTGCGAATGGCTCATTAAATCAGTTATGGTTCCTTTGATCGCTCCAAACCGTTGACTCGGACAACTGTGATAATTCTAGAGCTAATACGTGCAAACGAGCGCTGACCGCCAGGGATTCGTGCATTAATCAGATCAAAACCAATCCGGGGTCCCGGGCGCGGCGTCGGGACGGTCCTCCGCGGCCTCCCCCCTGCCGCGCTCTCCCCGTAAGCGTTGCGACTCTGGATAACCTCGGGCCGATCGCACGTCCCCGTGACCGCGACGATCCATTCGGGTGTCTGCCCTATCAACTTTCGATGGTACTTTCTGTGCCTACCATGGTGACCACGGGTAACGGAGAATCAGGGTTCAATTCCGGAGAGGGAGCCTGAGAAACGGCTACCACATCCAAGGAAGGCAGCAGGCGCGCAAATTACCCACTCCCGACCCGGTGAGGTAGTGACGAAAAATAACAATACAGGACTCTTTCGAGGCAATTGGAATGAGTACACTTTAAATCCTATAACGAGGATCTATTGGAGGGCAAGTCTTTTGCCAGCAGCCGCGGTAATTCCAGCTCCAGTAGCGTACACTAAAGCTGCTGCAGTTAAAAAGCTCGTAGTTGGATCTTGGGATCGAGCTGGCGGTCCGCCGCAAGGCGTGCTACCGCCAGTCCCAGCCCCTTTGCCTTGGGGCGCCTCCCCGATGCTCTTGACTGAGTGTCCCGGGGGCCCGAAGCGTTTACTTTGAAAAAATTAGAGTGTTCAAAGCAGGCAGCCACGCCTGAATACTCCAGCTAGGAATAATGGAATAGGACTCCGGTTCTATTTTGTTGGTTGTCGGAACTGGGGCCATGATTAAGAGGGACGGCCGGGGCATCCGTATTGCGCCGCTAGAGGTGAAATTCTTGGACCGGCGCAAGACGAACCAAAGCGAAAGCATTTGCCAAGAATATTTTCATTAATCAAGAACGAAAGTCGGAGGTTCGAAGACCATCAGATACCGTCGTAGTTCCGACCATAAATGATGCCTACTGGCGATCCGGCGGTGTTATTCCCATGACCCGCCGAGCAGCGTCCGGGAAACCGAAGTCTTTGGGTTCCGGGGGGAGTATGGTTGCAAAGCTGAAACTTAAAGGAATTGACGGAAGGGCACCACCAGGAGTGGAGCCTGCGGCTTAATTTGACTCAACACGGGAAACCTCACCCGGCCCGGACACGGAAAGGATTGACAGATTGAAAGCTCTTTCTCGATTCTGTGGGTGGTGGTGCATGGCCGTTCTTAGTTGGTGGAGCGATTTGTCTGGTTAATTCCGATAACGAACGAGACTCCGG